>NW_008679983.1:48293-55298 GCF_000695815.1 Acanthisitta chloris | reverse complement strand
CCCAGCTCAGTGCTGTGCTCAGCTTTGGGCACTCACTGCCCAAAGGCCATTGAGGCACTGGAGTGAGTCCAGCCAAGGGCAGCGAGGGCAGCAAATTGCTAGAGCACATGAGGAAGGGCTGGAGGAGTTGGGGTTGGTTAGCCTTAAGAAGAGGCTCAGGGGTGACCTCATGGCTCTCTACAGCTCCCTGACAGGGGTTGGAGAGAGGTGGGGGATGTCTCTCCTGCCATGGCTGCAGGGAGAGGACTAGAGGGAATGGTCATGAGCTGAGACAGGAGAGAGCCGGAGATGTTAGGAAAAATGTTTTCTGTGTTAGGAATATTGCCCAAAGAGGTGGTGGAGCCACCATCCCTGCAAGTGTTTCAGAAGCATCTGGAGGATCTGGTCTAGAGTTTAGGGGTTACAGCAGTGACAGATTAATGGTTGGACTTGCTGATCTTGGAGATCTCCTCTAACCTTGATGGTTCTATGACTCTATGACAACCTCATCATCACTAGGCTCAGGCTATTCCTCATGTGAGAAGTGAATTAAACTCCTCCCATTGCAAGTGTACATTTCTGGAGCACCCCTTGGCCAGAAGAGTGGGAATACATCCCTCATGGTGGTGGTACCCAGGGAGAATATCCCTTCCCCAACCAGAACAACTCAGCTGTGTGGCACATATTTAACATGGCCAATGGAGGCTTTTCCCTTCAGGACTCCTGAGGGTGTGTATAAAGCTGAGGTGATCAGAGCCAGAGTACACAATTCAGTCACACTCAGCCTGTCATGACAATAAACCTCCAAGTAGCCCCAGCATCAAAGCCTCTGTGCCCAGCTTGCAGTGCCTATGTTATTCAGGAGATCAATCAGGGCTAGGAAATGCTGTGTCTCCCAAATCAATGAACTCAACTAAAAGGTACCTATTCATTACTGGAGCTCAAGCCTGGCCTCATTGCACCAGCAGAACAAAAACCTGTCTGAGAATGACAGCTCCAAGGCAGCAGCAGGGGAAAAGGATTGTCCACCCCACGCAGGGTGTTGTGATAGGAGACATCAGCTGCACTGCAGGTCCCAGGGCCTGAGTGCTGCTCAGTCACAACCTCATGCTGCTGGAGACAGCATTTCCCACCTAAATATCAGCTGCTTTGCCTTTAGTGCCTCCACAAATCCCATTAAATATGGACACATTGCATTTGTTTCATTTAGGCAGAAGGAATTGGGAAACTAAATGCAACAAACAAGCAGGAGCTGCTTTCTCTGTTATTGCTTGTGTGTGAAACACCTAACGCTATCCCACCACCTTTTAAAGTACCCTAAAAGCAAATATTTGAGCTCTGCAAAGTTGGTAGAGGCTTCACAGCAGGATTGCCTATGTGGAGATTCACCTTTATCCCTTCTCCTGGCAAAAATCCTGTCCAGATTTTGATAGAGCAACACCTGTGTCAGCACTCAGAAATTTCTGTTGAGGCATTTGTGCTCTTCCTCAAACCCTAGTGACAAAGCAAATGTGTACAAATCTCATATTGATTTCTTTTTTAATTTAGAACTACATTATTGCCTGTCACAGTTGCAGAAAAATATTGCAAGTGCAGCCAGGACATCCTGACAATCCTCTGCAGGTGCCTTGGTTTGGAAGCTCCTGCCTCAGCTTCTCCTGGCTGCAGCTGTCCAGGTGACAGAAGTGGCTGTACAGGGCATTTTGTGGGGCAGAGAGGGAAGAAACAGGACTCACTGCTCCCTCAGAGGGAGATTTCCGTGCAGCATGTGCTTTTGCTGTGGTCTGCAGCATGCTGGATCCTCTCTCTCTTTACACTTGTGATGTCCCAGGGAGGCTGTGGCTGCCCCAACCCTGGCAGTGTGCACAGACAGGTTGGCTGAAGCCTTGAGCAACCTGCTCTGGTGGGAGGTGTCCCTGGCCAGGGCAGGGGGTTGGAGCTGGATGCTCTCTAACTTCCATTCCAACCCCTAAAATTATGTGATTCTACAGCCTGTACTCCTATTCAGACACTGCTGCTCTCCTGACTTCAGTGCTCTCTTGTCAAACCTCACATGCTCAACATCTTCAAAAATAACCCCAAAACAACAAACCAGCTTCCTAAATTATTTGCAGGCATCCACTGGCATCTCAGCTCTGTCCCCTATGCCACATAGAAGCATAGTGTGTTCAGGGGATGGAATGGACCTTAAAGACCATCCAGCCCCAACCCCCTGCCCTGGGCAGGGACACCTCCCACCAGAACAGGTTGCTCAAGGCTTTAGCCAACCTGGCTGTGAACACTGCCAGGGTTGGGGCAGCCACAGCCTCCCTGGGCAACCTGGGACAGTGTCTCACCACCCTCACAGGATCAACATCTGACTAGGATCTCACTAAGTCAGCAACTGCTGAGTGAGCTCTGATCCCACTGTCCATGTCACCACAAAGATGTTGCATAGTGTTGGCCCAAGCACTACCCCTGAGGAACACCACTCATCACTGTCCTCCACATGGACAATGAGCTGCTGAGCACATCCTGCCCATATGCCTCAGCCACTGAGGCTGCAGGAGACACCTCACACCAGTCCAGGGCTGAGCATCCCTCAAGGCTTTCATGCAGACAACTGAGTAACATTGTCCTGGATCCATGTGATTCCATGAATGAAGTGAAGGTGTTGCCCCTTCCCAAGGTGTTCCCTGGGGTGCCAAACACAGTGCCATGAAGCTCCTTAGACCCCACCGAGGGTATGTCCTGTTCTTGTCAGTTTATGTGCAGGCAGATATTTCTGTGTTGGAGAGAGAGAAGTGTAAAGTCATTTAGACAATAAAGGAGTGACAGGATTTGCACAGGAGAAGAGCTTAACCAAAGTGGGATTATTTTGTTCTGAGAGCAGATGATTAAGAGGTGCCATGATTGAAGCATTTAAACTGGCTCAGGGTTATTATCAAATTAAGCTGTGGTGGAGATCTCTGGGCAGCCATCACTCAAGGGCACAGCAGAAGGCTTAGAAGCACCTCTGCCATAGCACAGAGCATGAGTTGGGCTGATTTGTGGATGGAGGAAGTAGATGTGTTTGGTTTGACAGACGTTTGGGTGGGCTGGAGAGATGCCTATTGCCTCCAGGTAACTTTAACCTTGGCACCAAGCTCATTTGAGCATCAGAATCCAATGTATATCTATTTACTCCCCCCTTGCTTGCAGATGGATGTTCTCGTCACCCTCAGCAGCTCTGTCCTTCCCTCCTGCAAATTACTGTGAACTCCTGTGCTCCTGTCACCTCTCCTCTCCCTGACAGGGCCAGGCACTGTCTCCTGGAGCAAGAAAACATTTGCCAAGTGAGGAGATGTGCTGAGGTCTTGTACCTTTTGAGTATTCCAAGCATGTCCCTGCCCTGTGCATCACTGTGTGGTGTTTCTGCTGGGCTCTAGCACCAGCTCTTCACATGTTTCTGCCTCACTCTTGTGCCACTTTGGATGATCTGCCATGACTACCATGCCATGCCAGTCCTCTAGAAACTTCAGCCCAGACTGAGTGGTTTCCTTGGATTAGCAAGTTCAAATTGCTTCGTAGAGAGCTCACTGAGGACCTTGTCCTGGATCACAATCACATTGAGTCTCTTACCAAAGCTGCAGCACCATAATTAAAAACTTGGCTCTTCAGACCTTGATGAGCTGCAAATTCCTTCATGGTTTCACTTTGTTCCATACGCTCCTGTTACTCAGCTCCCTCTCATCTGCAGCATTTCCCTGTGCAGTGCAGCTCTTCTCAGACCTCCTCAGTAGACCTTCAGAATTAGTCTCCTCTTCCCAAGTTAACTAATGAATGTTCAACCACCAAGTACTTCCAGCCCTGCTGTTATCAGTGCAGAACTACTTTTTAGCTTGTTTTGCTCCCTGTTTTCGGTCTCCTCCAGCTGTTTATCACATTTCCAACTCCTGAGAAGGTTTCAGACTGCTCTTTCTTCCTGGATTCCAAGTTACTTCTAAACCCATTTGGTGTGCAACAATCACCACCACTAAAGTTGCTCCCAAGATCTCTTACGTGTCCCAATCCCATAGGCCATGCAGAACAGGAGACTCACACACTGCTATCCTGCTCTGCTCTATGGAGAGCTGAGGCTTTAGAGGCTGAACCTCCAACACAGCTCCCATAAATCCACACCTTCTGCAGAGTGTTCAAAGGGAAATCCTCTGTTAATCCATACAGAGGTAGTTGTGGATTGATGGTGGCCTCACTGCTGGGATAGATCTGCTCCTCCAGGCCAGGTTGTCACCAGGCTCTCTCTGTACCCCCACTCCTTTCTGCTCCTCCATCCCTCAGCAAGGAGATGCTGCTGCAGCAGGCTGCAAAGAACCTTTTCCATCCCTGGACCACTCTGCATGTCACCAAGTTAACTGCTGGCTGCTGAGGAATGGGAGTGAGGACACAAGCACTGGAGATGCTGTGAGTTCTTCCCCGGAGCAAACCTCAGTCCTTCTTTGATGAGGAACACATATGCAAGCACTGGAGGCTCTGCAGAGGGATCTGGACAGGCTGGATCAATGGGCTGAGGCCACTAGTGTGAGGTTCAATAAGAGCAGGTTCCAGGTCCTGCACTTGGGTCACAACAATCCTCTGCAGTCCTACAGGCTGGGCAGAGTGGTTGGACAGCTGCTGGGTGAGAAAGGCCATGGGGGTCCCCAACATGTGCCAGTGTGTGCCCAGGTGGGCAAGAAGGCCAAAGGCATCCTGGCTTGTGTCAGCACCGGTGTGGCAGCAGGACCAGGGCAGTGACTGTCCCTCTGTGCTGGCACTGCTGAGACACCTCAAGTGCTGTGTCCTCAGTGCAAGAGAGACATTTAGGGGCTGGAGATGTCCAGGGAAGGGAAAGATGCGGAAGGGGCTGGGAGCACCAGGAGTGGCTGAAGGAGCTGTGGGGGCTCAGCCTGGAGAAAAGGAGGCTCAGGAGGACCTTATGGCTCTCTCCAACTCCCTGCCAAGAGGTGCAGCCAGGTGGGGTCGGGCTCTTCTCCCAGGGAACAAGGGACAGGACAGGAGGAAATGGCCTCAGGCTGTGCTGAAGGAAGTTCAGGCTGGACATCAGGAGGAATTTCTCCCTGCAAAGGGCTGTCAGGCACTGGAAGGGGCTGAACAGGGAGGTAGTAGAGTCACCATCCCTGGAGGTGTTCAGGAGAACAACTGGATGTGGCACTCAGTGCTCTGGTCTAGTTGCCAAGGTGCTGATGGGTCATAGGTTGGACTTGATCATCTTGGAGGCCTTTTCCAACTTTAATGATTATGTCTGGCCCACACACCAGGCATGACTGAGCATCCCTCATGGGCCAGAGCATTTTTGTCCCTGCAGGGATTTGCCTCTCCATTCCCTCACAGACTGTCTAGACAACCAGTCTGCAGGTGCCAGCCACGTTGCCAGCACCAGCAGTGTCATCCCAGCTTCATCGTGGGCTCAGACTGCAGGTTTGTCTTGTCTTTACACACACACACACACACACCTCCCCTGCCCGAGATCACAGGTCCCAAAACACCTTTGGGCTTTGTCTGAGGATGGGAACAGCCTGAAAAAAGCACTTTTTTTCTTGATTGACAGGAATTTTCTTGCTGGGAGTAGGAGCAGAGGGTAGAGCTGAGGCAGCCTGGCTGCCTGGCACAGGAGTGTTCTCCAAACTGCCTTCAGCCACGTGTGGAGAGCTCCCGGCTGCTGCCTGGGAGGATGAGTAAACAGTTCATCAGAGCTCATCAACATCTGCACAGCCTAGCTGGGAGACTCAGGCTGAATGCTTAAAAAGGGCACCAGAGCACAAAAACCTGTTGTGCCCCATTGGGCTGGGAACAAAGGCAATTAGCTGGCAGAGGTGGGAGCAGGGACCGTGGGCTCTGCTTGTACAGCTGATTAGAGGATCAGCTGTCAGTCTTGGCCTCTTCTCCAAGCAATCCCCCAGCCATGGCTATGAGCCAGAGAGGAGAACTGCTCTGAAAGGCCAAGACTTGGCACATCTCTGCAAGCCTGGAGAGTTCACACTGCCTCTCCAGCTCCGCGGGAGGGACTGGCCAGTCATTTCTATGCTTGGAGCTGCCAGGAAGGAGCTACCAAGGGTGGGGTTTTTGTACTTCTTTCCACAGAATTTTCTTTTTTTTTTTTTTGCTTTCTTTCCAATTTTTCTTTTCCCATTTCCCTGTCAGAGCTTCATCTTCCTGTAGATAACAGCTTCAGGACCCCTTTCTTGCACAGCAAGGTAGGAAAAGCCATGCCTGATGCATACATTACTGAATGGTGAACACACAGCAGCACATCTCTCTTTTCCCTTCCACCCTCCCTCAATGGCATTGATATTTACATCCTGTCACTAAATATGGCTGAAACTGGCCAATGGTTCAAAATAATTGTGGGTAGAGAGGGAGATATGCTCAGTGCAGACTGCCTAACCCTTCTTCTCCTCTTCCCTGGTGCCAGAAGCTCCAATGGACACTTCTCTCCACCATGCAGGTCCTTTATGCTGATCAGCCTTGCATTGGCATGAACCACAGCAGATGCCACCAAGGGGTGAAGCTGATCAGGATACAGAGAGCAGGGCTGGGGTTGCAGGCAGCTGTGCTCCCTGCTCAGTCCCCTCTAGCAGCAGGTTCCTGCCAATTGCTCTCTCCAGTGGGATGAGGCATGAAACACCTCCCCATGCAGGACTGGTGTTCCCACCATCAGAAGGACATGGAACTATGGGAGCAAGGCCAGAGGAGGCCACAAAGCTGATCAGAGCACTGGAGCACCTTCCCTATGGGGACAGGCTGAGAGAGTTGGGGCTGCTCAGCCTGGAGAAGAGAAGGTTGTGTGGAGACCTCAGAGCAACCTGCCAGGAGCTGAAGGGGCTCCAGGGAAGCTGCAGAGGGACTCTTGGGTAGGAACTGCAGGGACAGGACAAGGAGCAATGGGGAGAAATTGAAAGAGGGAAATTTAAATTAGATCTTAGGCAGCAGTTTTCCCTGTGAGGTTGATGAGACACTGTCCCAGGTTGCCCAGGGAGGCTGTGGCTGCCCCAACCCTGGCAGTGTTCA
>NW_008679983.1:40225-48243 GCF_000695815.1 Acanthisitta chloris | reverse complement strand
TTGGGGCTGGATGATCTCTAAGCTCCATTCCAACCCCTTCACATACTATGACACATCCATCTTGCTCCTCTGCTCCATGCCCAGCCTCCTCCTTGCCTCTTCTCAGCAGGACCCTACCAGAAAGTCACCAAATCCCTCAGTGTGTCTCTGTCCTTCCCCTTCCTGAGGCAGCAGCTCCTGCCAGGACAGCTGGTGCTAATGGCCATGCATTGAACCCATCCTCAAAAAGGCCACTATTAATTGTGCATTAGTGTCCTCTGTCACTGCTGCTGCCGAGTTTGGACACTGAGCCATGTCAGGGTGATGGCTGAGTAACCCAGGTCTAGCTCCATCGAGGATGAGGGGCTGGCAAGCAGAGGAAGCACACACTGGGGGAAGAAGGACTCACTGCAGGATTCCTGGCACAGAGCTGTTCCAGGGGATGCTTTGGGAGTGTGTGGGATGCAGGTGGACAGGCAGAGGTCTGGATGCAGCTGCAGGGCCATGGCTGCTTCCCAGAGGCTGCAGGCAGGAGGGAGAATGGAACAAAACCAGTGGTTTTCCAACTTGCTGGGGGCTGTGCCTAGGATTATGCACTTGGTGCTGGTGTTATCCTTAGAAACTCAGGCTCATCACCTGGTGTGCAGCACTGCCACCTCCCTGCACTGTGTCCTGTGCATGCAATTCCCATCCGCCACCCTGGCAAAGCCCAGCCTGCCCTCTCCTGATGGAATTCCGGCACCCCAGCCTAGCAAAGCCTTTAGGGAAAAGCTCCCAACTGAGCCTCCCGGCCCGGAGGACCTCCTATGTGTCAACACACATGGCAATCCCCGTTCTGGGGGCACTGAAAGGTAGAGGCAGCTGGATATCCTCTTGGCTTGGGATTCTCCATGCATCCCAGGGATGGTCTTGTCTTCTGTCCATGGTGGGTGGGAGAGCTGTTTCCCAACCAAGTGATGCTGAAATCACTAGTGCATCAACACCCTTGTGAGCATAGAAGAGCAGGATCAGAGCAGTGGATTTCACTCTGGCATGTGCATGTACAGCCTGAGAGAGTTGGAGATGCTCAGACTAGAGAAGAGAAGGTTGTGTGGAGATCTCAGAGCATCTTCCAGTGTCTGAAGGGGCTCCAGGGAAGCTGCAGTGGGACTCTTGGGTAGGAACTGTAGAGACAGGACAAGGATCGATGGGGAGAAATTCCAAGAGGGAAATTTAGATTAGATCTTAGGCAGAAGTTCTCCCTGTGAGGGTGGTGAGACTGGCACAGGTTGCCCAGGGAGGCTGTGGCTGCCCCAACCCTGGCAGTGTTCACAGCCAGGTTGGCTAAAGTCTTGAGCAACCTGCTCTGGTGGGAGGTGTCCCTGCCCAGGGCAGGGGGTTGGGGCTGGATGATCTCTAAGCTCCATTCCAACCCCTTAACACACTGTGACACTATGAGCAGGAGGAAGAGTTGCCCTTGGAGCTGTAGACCTTTCTCCTCCCCCTTCCCCCACTTGACATTTGGAGTGACTGTGTCCGTGTTTGGTGCTGGCAGAGATGATTTCTCCTGCAGGAGAAGGAGGGGCCTCCAGCAGCAGCCTCAGGGACGCAGCTTTCCTCTAATGAACTAGAAAATAGTTTCCCTTTAATACTGATTATCCTGGAAGCAGCTGAAGGGAATGTGATTTACATAAAGATGAACCCACTCGGCACAGTCTTCCTCAGCAGCAGCAGCAGCACAGGCTGGGCTTCAGCTGGGATGTTCTGCAGCAGCCTGGCTTGGCAGCACTGAAGGTACCTCTGCTTCCCAGCAGGCAGGAAACAGCCATGGCCCTCCCCAGCAGCTCTGTCTGCCTCTGGAAGCACTTGCAGCTCACCAGGAGGGATTGCTGAACCCCCCAGGCTGCTAACCCATATTACCTGTTCCACCTCAGCCTGGCTCTCCATCCCATCTGTCCCACCTCAGCTCCCCATACTGCCTTTCCCACCTCAGCCTGGCTCTCCATCCCACCTCGGCCTCACTCTCCATCCTTTCTGTCCCACTTCAGCCTGACTCCCCATCCCACCTTTCCCACCTCAGCCTGACTCCCCATCCCACCTCTCCCACCTCAGCCTGACTCTCTATCCTACCTCTGCCACCTCAATCTGACACCCCATGGTGCCTTTCCCACCTCAGCCTGGCTCCCGGTTGTGATGAGCACTTGGGTGAGCTGCCACACATCTGCCACCCCAGCAGGGCCCTCTGACTTCAGCAGGCTAATTTGTGGCCATGGAAGAAACCAGGCTGGGAAGATCTAGCTGGGGGAAGAAGCAAGAAGCCATGACCCAACTCGCTGCCTGGGCACCAGTGCCAGCACAGGGGAGGAGTGGCAGCAAGAAGTCCATACCAGCCTGACTTGTGCCCTAAGCTGAGAGTCCAGTTCAAGTCACACACTGGGGATCAAGATCTGAAAAGGGCTGAGCTCCTCAGGTGTTTCCCTTACAGCCTCCCCCATGATAGCATGGACAGACTGTCAGCATGGTTTTAAATCTTCTGCAACTGCCACCAGTTTGCACTGGGAATCTTCTCCCTTGGATGGTAGAAAAACCAAGGAGGTGCCTGAGCTTACTCCCTGCCCTTCCCTATGCACCACTGTTGCTTCTCCCTAACCCTGTGCAGCTCCACATCACCAGCACATGCCATGAACATGTGTGTGCAGCCTCTGTGCCATCCTGCCAGCCCACTCTCCACTTCCCCAGCCTGTCTGCATGGCAAGTGCCTACACAGTACTGCCCTCTGCATTCCTGAGCTCTGCAATCCTTTACACCTAGAATCACAGAACCAGAGAATCATCAAGGTTGGAGGAGACCTCTAAGATCAGCAAGTCCAACAATTAACCTGTCACTGCTGTAACCCCTAAACGTCAAAACGTATCCTCCAGTGCCAGATCCAGATGACTCCACCACCTCCCTGGGCAGTACTTCTGTTCCTGAACACCCTAACAGGGAAAACATTGTTCCTAATATCTCCTCTGCCTCTCCCCTGTTTCAGTTCAAGGCCATTCCCTCTAGTCCTCTCCCTGCAGTGATGGCAGGAGAGACATCCCTCACCTCTCAGGGAGTTGGAGAGAGCCATGAGGTCACCTCTGAGCCTCTTGTCAAGGCTAACCAACCCCAACTCGTTCAGCCCCTTCCCCATGTGCTCTAGCCCTTTCCTGCCCTTGTTGTCCTTGTCTGGACTCGCTCCAGTGCCTCGATGGCCTTTTTGCAGTGAGGGGCCCAAAAATCTCTTCAGCATTGAATTTTCCACCCTGGAAGATTCCAGTCATCACCCTCTACTGTGCATGTGAGTGCTTGCTCTCATCCAGGCTGTAGTTGACTGCAGGCCCTCAGAATTTGACCAGGTTGCATGTGAGGGAGAGGTCTGGGTGCATAGTTTGTACATTTTCACACTGGTGTTTGTACTTTGTGATACTCATGTGCCTCACTGGCATATTTGTGGCTAAGATGTTATTAATCCTGGTCCTGCTGTGCATGGAGCATATGACACATGGACATCCCCTGCCTGGGCCATATGTGACAAATTAAGAGGGGAAGGATGTATACATAAGGAAAACAAGTGTAGCATGTGCCTGTGCTTGCCCATGGGGACAGCACATGTGAGAGCCACCAGCCCTCAGCAGGGAGCACCTGTGCCTCCCTGGGTGACTCTGTGAGGCCAAGCAGGTGCTGAGGCAGTCAGCATTCCCCACCTGCTGCCACAGCCTGGGTCAGCACTTCTGCCTTCCCCTCAGATAGATGATGTTGTCGACTAATAACCACATCAAATATTCAGGAGCTCACTGCTCTGCCAGAGGCACTGCAGAGCTCAGCGTGCCAGGAGATAGATGGTGGAGGCCTGGGAGCTTTCTCTGAACTGAGAGCTTGCAGGGTGGGGTGGGAGCTCTGCTTTTGGGAGAGGATTTATTCTCCAAGGGCAGCCCAGTCATACTATCACAGTATCATAGTGTGTTAAGGGGTTCAAATGGAGCTTAGAGATCATCCAGCCCCAACCCACTGCCCTGGGCAGGGACACCTCCCACCAGAACAGGTTGCTCAAGGCTTTAGCCAAACTGGCTGTGAACACTGCCAGGGTTGGGGCAGCCACAACCTCCCTGGGCAACCTGGGACAGTCTCACCACCCTCACAGGGAAAACTGCTGCCTAAGTGTGTTAAGGGGTTCAAATGGAGCTTAGAGATCATCCAGCCCCAACCCACTGCCCTGGGCAGGGACACCTCCCACCAGAACAGGTTGCTCAAGGCTTTAGCCAAACTGGCTGTGAACACTGCCAGGGTTGGGGCAGCCACAACCTCCCTGGGCAACCTGGGACAGTCTCACCACCCTCACAGGGAAAACTGCTGCCTAAGATCTCATCTTCCCTCTTTTCTCCCCATTGCTCCTTGTCCTGTCCCTGCAGTCCCTAACCAAGAGTCCCTCTGCAGCTTCCCTGGAGCCCCTTCAGCTCCTGGCAGGTTGCTCTGAGGTCTCCACACAACCTTCTCTTCTCCAGGCTGAACAGCCCCAACTCTCTCAGCCTGTCCTCATAGGGAAGTTGCTCCAGTGCTCTGATCAGCTTTGTGGCCTCCTCTGGCCTTGCTCCAACAGTTCCATGTCCTTCTGATGGTGGGGGAATCAGTCCTTCATGGGGGTATATTTTGTACCTCATCCCACTGGAGAGAGAGCAAGAGGCAGGGTTCTGCTGCTGGAGGGGACTGAGCAGGGAACACAGCCCTCTGCATCCCCAGCCCTGCTCTCTGCATCCTTGTTGATGCTTAATGCACATATGGCTCTGGTGCAGGGACAGGAAACCTGGGAAGACTCTGACCGCTAGCAGGACACCACCCCTGGGAGGTGGTCCCTGGTGTCCAAAATACCATGCTGGGTGCCAGCACCACAACCTCTGCCAAAGCCCAAGACTGGGACCCTTTCACTGCCTGGGGAGCCACAAGGACAGACAGTGCACGGGCTCTGGTAACTTTTCTTTCTGCCAGGACCACAGATGTCTTCAGGGGCCAGAGCCAGGGACAAGATGCTACAGACACAACTGCTGTGACAGCTTCAGCATTGTGCTGGTGGCAGCAGAGCTGGCAGCAGCTCCAGAGAGGGATGCAGCAGGAGCTCAGCACAGCACCAGGAGCCCTGTGCTGGGAATCACTGCCCAGCTCAGGCAGGAGGACAAGCCCTGGGGGTGGCAGGGCTGGTCACACTCGTGCTGCTTCTCCATAGGACCCTTCAGAGCTGCATCACCTCTAACTGTGTGCAGGTCACCTCTTACAAGTGCCATAAACTCTCCTGTCATGTGGGAACAGCAGCAGCTGGCACAGCTTTCAGCGCAGCTGGGCTCCCTGCCCTGTGCCCCCACACCCCAGGATGTGGCCTCTGATGGCCCTGGATGTGACTGGCACTACCTGCAGGGCTCCCAATGGGTGGCTCCTGAGGCAGGATGAGACCAATGTGCTCCCCAGCATGGGCTGACATGCTCAGCACATGGAGCAGAGCTCCTGCATCTCAGCAGCACCAGATGCCTGAGGGTGGCCAAAGGGCATGAGCTGAGAGAGCATCCACTGCAGATTAGTGATGGGACAGAGGCAGGGAGGGACATTAAACACTGCTCCCCTTTCTGCCTCTCTCCTGGGGGGAAGCTGCAGAGGGACTCTTGGTTAGAAACTGCAAGGACAGGACAAGGAGCAATGGGGAGAAATTGACAGAGGGACATTTAAATGAGACCTTAGGCAGAAGTTTTTCCCCTGTGAGGGTGGTGAGACACTGGCAGAGGTTGCCCAGGGAGGCTGTGGCTGCCCCAACCCTGGCAGTGTTCACAGCCAGGTTGGTTAAAACCTTGAGCAACCTGCTCTGGTGGGAGGTGTCCCAGGGCAGGGGGTTGGGGCTGGATGATCTCTAACATCCACACATGACTTTGCATCTCTCCCCCACAACTCTTCCATAGTGAGGGATGTTCTGTAAACCTCCACAAAACCACCCCACCTCCCTCCTGTGCCTCGGAGATTGAAGTGTGCTCTCAGGTATTGTCCTGGGGAGAGGAGGATTCTCCACGTGGCTTTAGAGCTGCTAAGGATGCTTTTGGCAGGAGATGGTCTGTGAGGGTCTAGGCTGTTCAAGGTGAGAACAGCAATGCTGAACCACTGCAGAGCCCCAGAGCTCTCGAGTATGCTGGCAGTGAGGGGACACCAGAGCCACCCCAGGGTTAGTGGTGAGCCAGGGGAGGGGACATCCCATGGGTTAGGGGACAGCCAAGGGGATGTGACATCTTGCTTTGCTCCAGGAAAGCACAAGCATCTCTCACCTAGGCCAAGGGGCACTGGGATTTATCCAATATCTCATCCACCTGTGGCTCTGTAGGGGGATTTGGGGTTGTAAAAGGATTTATTCATAAAGCCAGAGCAGCAGGAAAGCAATCCTTGTCCTGAGGGCCCTACAACGTGTGTATGAAGTGAATTAGAACAAGGGCTGCGTGTGCAGGGGATAAACAAACATAACATGGGTTAGGAGTGGGGAGGGAGAGAGACTTGGAGGCAGAGAGAAAAAGGCAGAGGAAGAGGGAGGGGAGAGCCCTTTCATAACTCCTAGTTCCTGAAATAAACCCAAGGCTGGGATCCTGTTTTGGGGAGAAGGAGAGTGCGTGGGAAGTGTGTACTTGCCAAGCTGCCAAAAAAAAGGTGCTTTTTATTTTCTTAAGAAGGCAATTATGTATTTTTGTCAGCCACTTCCTACTTTGAAGCACTTGAACCTGCTTTGCTCAAACTTTCCAAACCAATTTGCCCTCAGGCTACTGCCAGAGCTGCAACACTTATACCCCAAAGATGAAAGACGAGAAGTGCCACGGCACTGGCTCTGCATGTGCACAGCACAGGCATCTGCAAACTGCTTGGGTTTGCTGTACATCTCCTGGGGCTGGGAGCCACCAGTTCCCATCACCCCTCCAAACAACTCTGTTTTGCAAAGAAAAGGAATTTTGAAGCTTCAGTTTGTCTTTACTCAGGTCAGAAGCGCATCACAGGTATACAAGGAGGCTAAAATGTCAGTGTGACTCCAGAGGAGGATCTCCTGCTGCTTCTTCACCTGCCCAAGGTCCCACCTTGGGCTTAGGTTGAGGACAAAGATCAGCTGAATTCAGGTCCAAACTGCTGCTCAGCAGACATCAAGGCTCTATCCAACCTGGCTTTGAACACTGCCAGGGTTGGGGCAGCCATAACCTCCCTGGGCTCAGCAGAGCCTGGACAGGGAAAAGACTTCTTAATGTCCAATGTCATGGTATGGATCATAGTATGCTGAGGGGTTGGAATGGAGCTTAGATCTAATCCAGTGCCAACCCCCTGCCCTAGGCAGGGACACCCCCCACCAGAGCAGGTTGCTCAAGGCTTTAGCCAACCTGGCTTTGAACAGTGCCAGGGTTGGGGCAGCCACAGCCTCCCTGGGCAACCTGTCAGTGTCTTAACTGGAACACAATGCCAAACTCATCATTTACAGAGGGGAATTTCATCCCCACCTCAATGCCTACTCCTCTCCCGCCCAGATCCCTGACCCTGTCCTGGGCTCTCTAACTCTAGGAATCATTGCAGCCCTTGGTATGTGCCGAGTGGGTTTGGGTTTGGTGAACTGTTTCACTTGCTGGATGCCATGGGTTGCACCTCAGGCTCACAGCAATGTGCAGCCCTGCTAGAATGGGCAGCGTCTCAGCCAAGTTTACTCTCTCTTGGACTCCTGTCCCTCCAGCTCTGCTGCATCAGTGTCCCTCATTCCTGTCTGAGGTGTTTTCTGTTTCAAAGAAGCCATTTAGTTCTCATCTCTGAGTGAGAAAGGCATTTGAGGCAGCAGGTTGCTCAGGTTTGAGGGTGCTGCTTCACCTCCAACAGCAAATGAAATGGTTTTTTTGATGATATTACTTTACAGCTTGAGCTTCAGATTGGTTTGACTCTGCAGAATTGTGGTAGCCAATGTGAGAAGGTTAAGGCTGTGCACAAGAGATCATTTTGAGCCCACCTGAGATGACCAGGTAACAGCATCCTAAGCCACACAGCTC
>NW_008679983.1:21935-40210 GCF_000695815.1 Acanthisitta chloris | reverse complement strand
GCTTCCCTGCCACTGCTCCTTGTTGTCCCATCCTGTCTGCAGTGTCAACTGCTACCTATAAATTACTCATAAGAAGGAGCTGTACCTTGGAAAACAAGCCAGTGCCTGGGGTGGGATGGGATCAATTTTCTACCTCAATGTAAACACTGCAGCAACTTTGATATTCATGATATTCATATCCAGGAGGCAGGAGCTGGGCATTAAGGTCAGGAGATAGTAGCATTACAAGTAACACATTACAAAGATGCATGGGCTGGAAGGCCCTGAAGGCAGATAGGAGTGACCCAGCCATGCCCATAGGCCTCCCTGCCTGCTGTGATAACTCTATCTTCCTCCTCTGGGGCCATACTCAGCCTTAATGCTGTCTTGTACTTAGAAATATGACAAATATGCCCAGGTCGGGTTTGGTGTGCAAAGAATCAGAGAATGGGTTGGGCTGGAAGGACCTTAAAGCTCATCTGGTTCCACCCCCTGTCATGGGCAGGGTCACCTCCCACTAGCTCAGGTTGCTCCAAGCCCCATCCAACCTGGCCTGGAACACTTCCAGGGATGGAGCAGCCACAGCTTCTCTGGGCAACCTGTGCCAGTGCCTCACCACCCTCACAGGGAAGAATTCCTTCCTAACATCTCATCTGGTGATGGATAACAGTTGGAGCAAAAGCAACCATGAGTCAGCTCAGCAGCTCTTTGCAATCACATTGTGAGAGGATCCACCTGTCCCTCTGCCCATCTGAAAGACAAAGTGGCAAAGACAAGCCTTGATAATTAAGAACAGCAGCAATTAGAGCTGTGCTGCAAATGTGATGTGACTTGCAGAGCACATGCAATGCAAACTAGGCCTTCATTGCTGTCTATATTCTCTTTATCCTTTTTCTGTAAGACCCATTTTACTGCTGCACCTCAGAATGTTCAGAAGGAGCCAAAGTGTTGAGGAGAAGAGTAGCATGAGGAAGGAAAGGCAGTTGTGACTGCACTTAATGTTTGCAGTGATTAAGGAACTGTCTAAACTCCTAAATCCTGATGTTGAAATCGTGTGGTTGACTTGACACAGCCAAGTCCCAGAGCTTTTAATTCAAATATAAAGCTTGATTGGCAAATTAAGAGAAGGCTATGAATGAAATTAATGAAAGATTAAAGACCAACAGCTCAAGCTGATAGAAAAATTACCCCTCCAATATAGGCTAGGCAATAATTAGAATAAGTTACCACTATGTTAATATTAATTCTGATAGAACATTTAACCATTGATTAGATTTAGTGATTCCCAAGTCCTCAAACCTTCTATCCATGTGTGGAATCTTTCAGGCACAGTTAATCATCTTTATTTTCAATTCCATACTTTTAAAAATTACTATAAAGCGAATTTTCCTTAATAAATTGTATAGTTGAGCACTTGAGTTTGCAGTTGTGCTCAGCAAAATGAGATCTAAAGAGCTATTAGGACCATGGAATGGGTAATTGATTAGCCAAAATGACTTGGTCAATGCACTCAGAAGCCTCTAACTCTCACATTGTTTCCATGTCAGACTCTGCATCTCATATCAGGCTGGAAAACTGATAAAAGAGACAATGTGAGAGGGTTTTCATATGGACATCACTCACAGAGCACTAACTCAGCAGCCTGGAGGGTTTGGCAGTTAGACTTCGGTGGTGATGGTGATGTCAAACTCATCATGAGCTCAGTGTGAGCTCACAGCTCAGAAACCACCCCAGCCCTAGGCTGCAGCCACAGGAGTGTGGCAGCAGGTGAGAGAGGGGATTCTCCCCCTCTGGTCTACTCTACTCTGCTGAGACCCACCTGGAGTGCTGCACACAGCTCTGGTGTCCCCAACAGCAGAAGGACATGGAACTGTTGGAGCAAGGTCAGAGGAGGCCACAAAGCTGATCAGAGCACTGGAGCACCTTCCCTATGAGGACAGACTGAGAGAGTTGAGGGTTAGGAACTGCAGCAAGAAAAGGAGGAATGGGGAGAAATTGAAAGAGGGAAAGTTAGATTAGATCTTAGGCAGAAGTTTTCCCTGTGAGGTTGATGAGACACTGTCCCAGGTTGCCCAGGGAGGCTGTGGCTGCCCCAACCCTGGCAGTGTTCACAGCCAGGTTGGCTAAAGCCTTGAGCAACCTGCTCTGGTGGGAGGTGTCCCTGGCCAGGGCAGGGGGTTGGGGCTGGATGATCTCTGAGCTCCATTCCAATCATTAACATACTATGAAACTGAGGATTTGTGTCTTCAAGTTCACTGTGTTGTTTGCAGAGATTTAATGTGCCACCTTAATTGGGCCAGATGAGGTGTCACCATGGATTGAGAGGGTGTGGAAAGCCTTGGAACTTCCTCCCCAAACATGACCTGTGTAGGGTTTGTTGCCAACTTCACATTTTCCTTCTGTATTAAGGTTCTTCCTCACCTTCATGCTGACACTATTTCATGCAGCCAACTAAACTGTACATCAGCAACATTTCTCAGCTGAGAATATTACCAGTATTTTACACTGACTTTTTTCCCTGGTAATTGTGTTTGGCTTTATCATTACCTGTTGTCTTCTCAGCAGCACTTTGGTTAATACATCCGAATTTTTTATGGACTTGGCAATTTATGGCTCTCCTTCTCTCTCTGTCTTGTTTTTGGCAGATGATAACTAAATTCTTTTGTTTCTGATCACTTATTCTTGGTTTATGGTGTCATAAAAAATAAAAACAGCCCAGTAAAATAGTGTAAACAGTGTGTGTAGCTGCATATCCAGGGTTGGGCTTGCTGAAGCACTACATGTACATATTCCCCAGCCCCAACTCTACTCTTTCTCCAGCTTCAGCGATGGAAAGAGCTATTCTTCTGCTGCTTCAGGGGAAAAACCATCAACTACACACTCTTGGCCTTGAACTTTAGATCTGCCTTCATAGAATCACAGGTTTATCTCATTCCACCTCCTGCCATGGGCAGGGACACCTTCCACTAGCCCAGACCCATCCAACCTGGCCTGGAACACTTCTAAGGATGGAGCAGCCACAGCTTCTCTGGGCAACCTGTGCCAGTGCCTCATCACCCACACAGGGAAGAATTTTTTCCTAATAGCTAATCAAAACCTACTCTCAGTGTGAACCCATTCCCTGTTGTTCTGACATTCCAGTTCCTGATGCAAAGTCTGTCTCCAGCTTCCTTATAGTCCCTTCAGCTCCTGGCAGGTTGCTATGAGGTCCCCACTCAACCTTCTCTTCTCCAGGCTAAACAGCCCCAATTTTCTCAGCCTGAAGACCTTCCAACCCATCATAGAATCACAGTATGCTCGGAAAGGACTTTAGAGGTCATTTAGCCCCGACCCCCTGCCAGGGCTTGGACATCTGCAGCCTCCCTGGGCAACCTGTGCCAGTGTCTCACCACCCTCACAGGAAAAACTTCTGCCTAAGATCTAATCTAAATTTTCCTCTTTCAATTTCTCCCCATTCCTCCTCTCCCGGTCCCTCTGCAGCTTCCCTGGAGCCCCTTCAGCTCCTGGAAGGTTGCTCTGAGGTCTCCACACAACCTTCTCTTCTCCACAGAAGAAGTCAGGTGTTAAAACATCTGGTTTGCATACCCAAGGTCTGAACCCAAGACCTTGGAGCACTCTCAGGCTCCAGTTCTGGGGGGACGATGATTAGCACTGGTGGAGGCCTGAAAGCCTCACACCTGCTCCATGTGCTCAGGCAAGTCCTGGCTCTGAGCTCTCCCTCTGGCCCTGCCTGTCTACTCCTGAGGGGAAGAGCAGAAACCTGTTGCATAAGCCACAATCACCTCCCTGCAGCTTCCTGCTGCAAAGCACATTTCAGCAGATGATTTTCACCTTCCTTGTGACTAATGAAAAAGGCTTTAATTCAATGTGTTGACATTAAGGCTCAGGCTGAAGATCTCTTCCCTGGAATACAAATGGAAGTGGGATCCAACTTTTCCAGTTGAAGGCAGTTTGGAAGGACTGGTTTATTTATTCCCTGTGGATTTAACCTGTATTGATTTGCTTATGTAGTAGAGAGGATGTGATTTCTCTGAGTAAAATCAGGTGCCCCAATTTAGGGCAGATCTCTCCCAAACTCTTGATGATGATCCTGACATGGCAGAGAGATGGTTTCCACAGCACATCCCTCCAGGACTTTTCCAGGACACCTCCATGACTTTCTGGCCAAACATCCTCCCTGAGGAGGCACAGAGCAGCACATTTAATCCTGCCAGATCCTCACTTTTTCTGCTCCTGCATATCCTTTCAGCTGCAAAGGCCTTGCCCACCAAACCCCATCTAACCTCTATTTCCAGCAGCTGATCTGCTGGTGGATCTTCTCTTGGGAGGACCTCTATCAACTACTGGAGATGGGAGGGTGGGAGAAGGCCAGACCCCTCTACCCATGTGAAGAAGTGAATGTTGACATCAACTCATGTACACCCCAGGGAAGTGCTGGGATCATGGTCCTAAGGAAGGTCCCACTGCTTCTATGTTGAGGAGTAGCCTGCTACATGGGACATGGTGATGCCAACGAAGCTGGTGGTATCTGGGCAGCCTTCTCCTATTACTCCTCTCCTTTAAGCATGTGATATGGAACGGAGTACAGTGGTCTTTCCTCCCTCTCTCCCCCCCTCACTCTGTCCCTGCTCTTCAGACCATGCACTCACTGGTCTCCCACCCACTCCAAACAACTCTAGTCTGAATCTGGTGCTCCCAAACTGTGCACCAGTCCCTCTCTAGAGGATCTCATTTTATCCTGTCCTTATCCTACCTCAGGTACCCTCAGACTCCCTGAGCACCTCCTGCTTTCTCCTAATCCCTGAGATGAAGACCTCCATGTATGTGGTCAGCACATGTGAAGAAGCTTTGCTGCTCTCCTGAGGTCTCATCCAGAGCTGCCTCCCAGAGAAGCCTCCAGGAGATGCTTCTGGTCCAAAAGAGGTGTTGAAGCTGGAAGACAGTCACTTAGCCACAACCAGGAGCTCCATCATGGAGCTCTGGTGAGCACATGTACAAGTAGGCAACGTGTTGACACTTACCTATCTGAGTGCAGATATTAACCACACACTTGTCAGAATCCTCTTGCCTTCAGGTGAGGCACATGGTTACCTGGCAAATACCTGACTGCTTTTTCCTCACCTTGTGTGAGCAACTCCCATTGAGACAGAGGAGTGAAGAAATCCGAGGCTTTGGGAAGGTGCTTGGGAGCAGCTGCTGTGAGTCACTGCCAGGCATGAAGCCATTTAAAAGGCTCTGGATACCTGTTAGATTAGGGAGATGAATCACAGGCATCATGACCTCTACATGTGTCTGGCAAGTTGTTCTCTTGTTACCTAGTGAACAATCTGGTTTGCAGGAACCCAAAATAACAATGTTTAGGAATACATTTCCTTTTGCTTCTCAGCTCTGTGTGAGTCACTGGCACTGAAGGAAGAGAAGGAGGGATTCTCTAGATAGACATGCACGTGGCTTCCTTCTGAGCAGGGTATGGGGTTGAGCCTAGGTTCTGGCTCTGGGTTGAGACCTGTTTCCCAGTGAAATCTCCTCATTACTGAGGTGACCAACTTGGTCCCAGGTGAATGCAGAGTGCCCACTGCCATCCCTTTGGTATGCACCTCTCCATCCCACATTATCATCATTATTTAGCCTTAAGAAGAGGCTCAGGGGTGACCTCATGGCTCTCTACAACTCCCTGATAGGGAGTTGGAGAGAGGTGGGAGATGTCTCTCCTTCCATGGCTGCAGGGAGAGGACTAAAGGGAATGGCCTTGAGCTGAGACAGGGGAGAGGCAGAGGAGATGTTAGGAACAATGTTTTCCCTGATCTTAGAGGATTCTATGAACTGCTCACCAACACCTCCACAACTCAAGGAAGTCTAAAGTCCTGAGGTCTTTGCCCAAGATGGAACGTAGCTGTGTGGACACACATGTGGGACTCACATATGAGGACCTTCTTGCTGCAGTGCACTATGTTCATGCTTCATCTTAGCTTTCAGAAGTGCAGTCAGCTGTCTGCTCATAATCCTCACTTAAGTGTCCTCCAGCTAGTCTTTCTGCCAGAAATTGGGCTTGATGATCTTAAAGGTCTCTTCCAACCTTGATCATGGTATGATTCTATCTCCTGTGCTTCCTCCTGTCAGCTCATTTGCCTCCCCCAGCAGTGCCTGGCTTGGATCCCATGGTAAGCTTGCTGGCTGCTGCCAGCTCTGTGCCAGAGCTTCCCTTTCAAATCTCAAACAAGAGCAGGTTGTAGGCTTGACATTTTTCAGCAACGAAGCCAAAGTAGAGAGCAAATGATATTTTTACCTTTTTTCTCTGTGCCCTTTTCTTTCTTCATGTCTATTTGCTTCTGACTTCATTTGCCTCACTGAAAAAAAACCCAACAAAAATTCCAACTCAAGTGTCACCAATTCAATAATTGCCCTTTCAGTGTGGCCCTGTCCAGGATGGCTCTGAGCTACAGGGCTGCAGGGTCAAACATATGCCCTTAGAGATTCTTTAAGCTAAAAGGAGCATGTTGCAGGGATCTATTTAATGTTGAGAGCTGTGTTTTCTCCCTTCTTTTCTGAGGCATTTCCTGACAGTTGAGCTGTGCCACGGATGTTTGTTTGCAGTGGATGTTTGCCAGCTGTAGCTTAGAGCCAGTTCAATATTTCATGGACAACCAGGATTTCTTTGCTTCTGTGACCACCCCACAAGAGCCAGGGGCAGAGGGACTCATAGCTGAGATTCCACTCTCCAGTGCTGGTGCCAGCAGAAGCCCCTTGGGCAGCACAGGGAGAGGAGCTCACATTGCTGGGAAGGCTTAGAGCTTTTTTTATCCCTTTAGGTTTTCTTAACTTACTCATTGCAAGGACCAAAATAATCTGAAGTAACCAGAAAGGTGAATGCCTCTGTTTAAAGAAGAGTTAGAGAACTTGAAGAGGCTCCGTAAGGGACTTTGAACAGGGGCCTGGAGGGACTGGACAAGGGGGAATGGCTTCCCACTGCCAGAGGGCAGGGCAAGATGGGATATTGGGAAGGAATTGTTCCCTGTGAGGGTGGTGAGGCACTGGCCCAGACTGCCCAGGGCAGCTGTGGTTGCCTCATCTCTGGACGTGTTCCAGGCCAGGTTGGATGGGGCTTGGAGCAACCTGGACTAGTGGAAGGTGTCCCTGCCCATGGGAAGGGCTGGAATGAGATGAGCTTTAAGGTCCTTCCCAAACCAGTCTGGGATTCTGTGATTTGATAGCAGCAAACATACAAGCAAAGGGAGAGAAATGCTGGAATGGAACAAACAGAGCAAAGGCCAATGATGTCCAGAGCCTCATGTGCTTGTGTATCTGCATTAAACAGTTGACTGGATCTTTGGTGGTGCTTTGACCTTCAGTCACTGTCCCAGAAGGGCCCAACCCAGCAATTCAGAGCCCAGACAAGATGATCAGGGCCCACAAACTCCTGCCCAGTCCCCTGCACTGGTGTCCTCTGCAATGCAGGCAGTGCGCAGCACCCTGGGCTGAGCAACCCCTGCACAGCAGCAAAGTCCCATGGGGAGCCCCCAAAGCCCCTCCAGTTCCATTCTGCATCCTCTTCAAGAATAGAAGACCTGATTATCACCCTGAGACCTTCCCCCCCATCCCAATGTGAAGGGGGCCAAATTCTGGCCTTGCAGCATTCCCTGCCCCAGGGCTGAGCTGTGCCTGTGCTCCCTGTGGGTGTTCCCATGAGGACACCTCTGGCAAGCATGGAGCAGGCCCCAAACAGCCTGGCAGCATCAGCAGCCAGGTGTCCTCTGCCAGCAGAGCACATGCCATGATGGGCAGCCACAACAAACCAGAAATGCTCCTTATTAATACAGAAATTTATGCTGCCTGTAAAGTACATTTCCAGTGACATATTTAGTAACCCAATTAATACTCTGCAACAGACATTTGAGTGTAACTAATTCTACTCTGTGTGCTCCCTCTGTAGTGATATAAATGGCTTGGTGTTGTCTATTGATCACTGTGGCCACAGGATTTCACAGCATACCCTAACAGCCATCCCAGATATCCTGGGAAAATCCACAGGCTTTGATTCCTCCTGCAAGTCATCTACCCTGGACTTCAGGGTGGGCAAAGGCAGTCCCAGCTGAAAAAAGCAGCATCCTGCCCTTTGTGAGGGGTGTGGGGGCTTGATGGATGGGATGGGATGGGATGGGATGGGATGGGATGGGATGGGATGGGATGGGATGGGATGGGATGGGTGGTTTCACCCCCACACCTCTCCTTGGCAGAACCAACAGCAGCCCATAGGTCTCCAGCCTCTCCTTGCTGCCATGCAGTGATGGGGACATCATTTTGCCCACGAACCATCACCCTTTGAGGGCCTTCCCCCAGGGCAGCAGGGCTGGGGCCATGGCTCTCTCCCAGCTCCAAAGCAGGTTGCCATGGAAACTGATACTGTGGATTTTTCCTGCTCTCCAAAGCAGCACCTGTCATCACTGCCCCATCCACAGTGCCCAGGGGAGACTCCCCCAGCTGCAGCTGAGGGGGGGCAGTTACACCCTCATTCATCCTACAGCTCCATGTCTGCTCATAGCAGAGCCCATCCAAGCCCTGAGGGTGAGCACAGCCACTCTGCTCTCGTGTTTCCAGCTTACCAAGGCTTCCCTGCAATCCACACGGGATACCTTGGTGGGATGTCATAGATTCATAGTTTCATAGAATGTTAAGGCTTCTCCCCATTGCTCTTGTCCTGTCCCTGCAGTTCCTAACCAAGAGTCCCTCTGCAGCTTCCCTGGAGCTAGCTCCGCTCCTGGCAGGTTGCTCTGAGGTCTCCATTCAACCATCTCTTCTCCAAGTCACATCCCACCTCCACTCATCACCTTCAAAAACATTCCCCTAGCAAACATCACCAAAGCAGGTCCCTTCCCTGCTCCATGTCCTCATCCAACATCAGGGACTGGGGCAGCAGAGGGGACCCATTGCCCATGAGCATCTCTGTGGAAGGAGTCCTGGTAAGGTTGCTCTGAGGTCTCCATTCAACCATCTCTTCTCCAAGTCACATCCCACCTCCACTCATCACCTTCAAAAACATTCCCCTAGCAAACATCACCAAAGCAGGTCCCTTCCCTGCTCCATGTCCTCATCCAACATCAGGGACTGGGGCAGCAGAGGGGACCCATTGCCCATGAGCATCTCTGTGGAAGGAGTCCTGGTAGCAGAGACCACGAAGAGACAGCAGAGCTCACTGAAGGGATGGCAGAGGAAGGGCAGAGGTGCTGGGGAAGGAGGTCAGGGTGGATGTGATGGTGGCTCTGGGCAGGAGCTGGCATTGGGACCATGGTGTGCAGGCAGGGGCCGTGCACAGCAGTGAGGTGTCTTGAGGCAGAGCAGTCACTCTGCCTTCTTCTTCCCTGCATCCAAAGGCTGTTTTCATTATTCATCCCCCTTCAGGGGAACTATCTCACACTAATAAAAGTGTCAGAAGGAATCCACAGATACATCCATACTCGAGATGAGGAGTTGCCACAATGCACGCAGAGATGTGCTGATTTCTGGCCTCCTGGGCTGCCACCTGGCTTCCCCCCATACTGTGCCACTGCTTCCCTGCCCCAGGCATGGGAGGCTGCTGCAGGGAGCTCAGGGCAGATGCCTGTGGTGCCCTCAGCGTTGAGGCAGGCTCCTGGGTAACTGGGCCTGGGTATCTCACCTCCCTGCATCTGCTACCTGAAGCTCCTGTTGGCTGCTGGTTCTGTGCATCCCAATGCCTTTCCTGCCCCTTTCTCCATCATTTTTGTTCCTGTCCAAAGCCTGGGTTGTCTCCCAAGCTGCCCGTGCTGCAGCAAATCTCTGCTCTGCAAACCAGCTATGATGTGTCGTCATCAGTGATGGAAGCTTTGGGATAACCAAAACTCACTTCAGCATTGGCTCACTTGGGTTGCCCAGAGAAGCTGTGGCTGCTCCATCCCTGCAAGTGTTTCAGGCCGGATTGGATAGGGCTTGGAGCAACCTGGACAAATGGAAGGTGTCCCTGCCCAGGGCAAGAGGTGGAACTGGGTGATTGTTAATGCCTTTCCAACCCCAACCCTTCCACGGTTCTATAATTCTACGATCCCTCTTGTTCTTCCTGAAAATATGTCCCAAGTCACCACATCCTGACATGGAGAAGCAGAGCAGGTAAAGGCCAGTTTGGATAGGGCTTGGAGCAACCTGGACAAATGGAAGGTGTCCCTGCCCAGGGCAAGAGGTGGAACTGGGTGATTGTTAATGCCTTTCCAACCCCAACCCTTCCACGGTTCTATAATTCTACGATCCCTCTTGTTCTTCCTGAAAATATGTCCCAAGTCACCACATCCTGACATGGAGAAGCAGAGCAGGTAAAGGCCAGTGCTTTCTCCCTGCCCTCAGCTCTGTTCTCAGCTGCGTGGGATCAGGTTTTCCCATTTTCCAAGGCTCTGAAAACAGCTGGTGGACACTCAGCCCTACAAGCTGGGTGAAGGCAGACAGAGAGGTTGGAAACAAAGAAGGGTTTGGTCCCTGGTTTGGCACACTGGTCCCCCTGCCTTGAAGGAGCAAATCATGCCGGTGCTGCCAGGGATGTGGCATGAAGAAGCACACACAGGCACATCCAAGGAGCATGGAACTAGGAATTCAGTTGGGAAGAGGGGGGATTAGTCCCTTGCCCAGGGCATGATTGGATGGAGGCACAGGCTGTACATGAAGCCCATGTGCATGTGAGGGGTATATGTGTGTGTGTATGTGTGTGTGTGTATCTCTCCTGTGTCTTCAGATGTACAAACACACCAAGATCATGCTGTAAGTATGTGTTGGTGCCATCACACAGCTGGAAACTCTGTGTGTGCACATGCATGAGGCAGGGCAGGGCATGGCAGCTCCCCAGAGGGATTTCCTGAGGATCACCCTGTCTCTTTCCTGGTGAATCATAAATAATCCCTTCCCCCAGAGCTGGGCACATGGAGAGTTAATGCTGAGTGCACATGTTTATGATAAAGCAGTTGATTTATCCGAGCTGTCACCCTCTAATCGCTGGGGGAGTTGGAGCTCTCACACTTCCCAGGGAGCTGCAGTTTCCTGCCATGCTCCCAGGGATGCAGCACCAGGCCAGGACACCCTGGCATGCACAGGGGCAGGGAAACAGCACACAGCAGCACATCTGGCCAGCTGCAGCAGCCCACTCACCCCAGGGAGGGAGGTGGTTTCCATAAGGAAAGGAAGAGAAAAGCAACAAGCTGTCACAAGTAGGAGACATGAGTTTCCTGGGAAAAATCAGCAACTATTGCAATCACAGAAAACAGTGAATCAAGAATGGTTTGGTTTGGAAGGGAACTGAAGATCATCTCATCCCACACCCTGCTACAGGCAGGGACACCTTCCACTAACCCAGGGTGCTCCAAGCCCCATCCAACCTGGCCTGGAATACTCCCAGGGATGGAGCCTCTGGGCAACCTGTCCCAGTGCCTCAGCACCCTCATAGGGAAGAATTCCTTCCTAATATCCCACACAACCCTGCCCTCTGGCAGTAGGAAGCCATTCCCTGTGTCCTGTCCCTTCAGAACCCTGTCCCAAGTCCCTCTGCAGCTGTCTTGGAGCCCCTTTGGGCATTGGAAGGGGCTCTAAGGTCTCTCTGGAGCCTTCTCTTCTCCAAGTTGAGCACCCCCAACTCTCCCAGTCTGTCCAAGTATAAGTTGCTTGGGCTAAGGAACTTGAGAGCTCAAAGGTTGTGTTTTCCAGTGGCTTTGTCTGCAAATCTGGTCCTCTCCATCAGGCAGACATCACCCTTTCTCTGCTCCAATGGTGATGGAGACACCTGGGCACTTGGGAAGGTGTCACAGGGTCCTCCATCCCAAGGAGGCACTGGCTGCACTCCCTGTGGGAAGCAGCACATTCCCTCCAGTATGGCTGGCACTGACTAAGCCAAGGAGGGATGTCACCCCCTGCATCCAGCTCATCCTGGTGAGTGGTGCCTGCAGGAGGTCTCCTCACTCCTCATGCCATGGGGCATCTTGCTGGATTCAGCCCCACCTGGGCTGAGCCACAGGGTGAGGGTCCCCTGGTCAGGGTAGGACCTACAGCAACAATCTCATGTCTCCTACATCCTGGTGGGATCCACCATGACCATGAAGTAAGTACACACCATGACCCTGCAGTGAGGCAGCTGCTCATTCTGTGGCCATTCCCAGCAGTAGAAGGAAGCTGTATGTGGCATTTGTGATGGGACTGCTTGGAATGCTGTGGGCAGAGATGGATCCCATGGGGATCACAGAGCAGCATCTGTGCTCAGCTCTGGGTACCAGCAGCTCCTTGGAAAATTTAGCCTTTGTGAGGGGAGAAATGAGGGCAGTTGCCAGACTCCATCCAATGCAGATTGCTTGTACTTGAGCACAGATTAGGTCAAAATCATAGGGAAAAGCCCTTTGCCAAGCAAACCCTCCAGTACATCTGAGGTCCTTCCTGCTCAATCAGTCTTGGCAATGCCTCCTGCTGTCCACCTGGGATGGCAAGGCACAAAATCAGTGATGGGGCTGATTTGCCTCTAATATTTGACTGTCATCTGTTCCTCCAAACAAATATTTCATGTTTTGAGGTTTCTGGGAGAACTTCAGCTCCAGCATGACCAAAACTGCTGCCAGAAAACACAGATTTCCCCTGCCAGGATAACACTTATTGCTTGAGGAATATTTCACTCTATTTCCAGGCCCTTCTGAAGTCTAAGGCTTTGTTCTCTCACTGTCTTCAACAAATGTCCATGTCTCTTTGCCAAAAAGTGTTCTTATACCAAATTGTCCATGGATCTGCCGGATTTGAGTGGGTTTCCAGCCTGTTTTGCTGCTGAGAAAGTGCATTTGCTTGCTCTGAGCTCTGGTGGCACCGGACTGGGCCAAAGCCTGGTCCCAGCTGATCATTTCCTCCTGAAGAGCCTCTACTTTGAGCAATGTAAACAGCATAAAGACCTGTGAGAAAGGCAGAGAGGATATAATCTGGGATCTGCTGGCTTGTTTACAATGATTCAGTGTCTCTGAGTGACAGCCCAGAGCCACCCAGGCCTGGGAATATACTTGGGGACATCTTGTCTTGGCTCCAAGAGGATTAATGGCAGGAGGAGATTTGCTTTGTCTTAGTAATTTTTGGACAACTCCAGTCAATTGCAGTAAGCTAAGATAATTGCTGTGTGTGGCTCTGCCCGAGCTCCTAACAGCAGCAATATTAGCAGCTCCTAGAAGCAAACAAGGGGAAGATGACCAGTTCTGCTGCTCTGATTTACCACTGGAGCATCAGCAGGTGTTGCTGGGCTGCAATTCACCCTCTCTGATGGTGTTTCCTTCACCCTCCTGACCATCACAGGCACTACAGACACCTCTTTGCAGCAATCTCATGCCCACTAAAATGCACATGTACCTTTGCTAGTGACTAAAGGGCTTGTAATAAACGACCTTCTAACATGGCTTTTGTGCTGCTTGTTGTTCAGAGCTTCCTGCTCTCAGGCTTTTAGGTGCAGAAAGGCAAGGGGAAATGATTAACAGAAGTTTTAATAAATGCTGATGGGTCTTTGAGCCTGATAGATCACCAGAGATTGTTGATTACTGTGTCTTGGAGCTCATAGAACATGTTTGATTACTGTGCTTACAGTTAGGTATAAAATGTCTGCAACACATTTTACCATAGACTAAATCTTCAGGGACTCCCTGGGAGGTGAAACCAAGAGTCTCAGCCTTCATTTTTGGAAATAGAAGGTCTCTGTCCAGCTGCTGCTTGGCCTCAGCATTGTCCCTCAGTGGGACATTCCCACACTGCTGCTCATTAACAGTACTGAAAGCCAGGCTGGATAAAACCTTGAGCAAGCTGTTCTGGTGGGAGGTGTCCCTGCCCAGGGCAGGGGGTTGGGACTGGATGACCTCTAAGCTCTATAGCAAACCCCTTAACATTCTATGATTCTGTAGGCAATGCTGTGCCCACACCATGGGGCTGCCACTGTTCTCTCGTTCATACTTTCACAGCATGTTGAGGGGTTGGGATGGAGTTTAGAGATCATCCAGCTCCAACCCCTGCCCTGGCCAGGGACACCTCCCCAGAGCAGGTTGCTCAAGGCTTTAGCCAACCTGGCTGTGAACACTGCCAGGGTTGGGGCAGCCACAGCCTCCCTGGGCAACCTGGGACAGTGTCTCACCACCCTCACAGCAAAAACCTTCTGCCTAAGGTTTAACCTCAATTTCCCTCTTTCAATTTCTCCCCATTGCTCCTTGTCCTGTCCCTGCAGTTCCTACCCAAGAGTCCCTCTGCAGCTTCCCTGGAGCCCCTTCAGCTCCTGGCAGGTTGCTCTGAGGTCTCCACACAACCTTCTCTTCTCCAGGCTGAACAGCCCCAACTCTCTCAGCCTGTCCTCATAGGGAAGGTGCTCCAGTGCTCTGATCAGCTTCGTGGCCTCCTCTGGCCTTGCTGCAACACTTCCATGTCCTTCTGCTGTTGGGGACACCAGAACTCTGTGCAGGACTTCAGGTGGGTCTTAGCAGAGCAGAGCAAAGGGGCAGAATCCCAGTATAGGGAGAAGATCCCAGTGGGGCACTGGGAATCCCAGTCCCAACCCACTGAGCAGCAAAGTGGCTGTTGTACAGTGCTCTGTGTTGGCTGTGCTGCAATCAGTCCCCAAAGCACAAAACAGCCTCTGGAGGTGCTGGGTCAGCTCTGGGTGCTGATTTTACACCGAGGTGAGAGGCAAATGTTCCTTTTTTAGTGTGACTAATGTCAGCATTTGGCAAAAATAGCAGCAGCAGCACCATCCTGACTCTTCAGCCTGATGTCTGGAGGCTGCAACACACGTTGTGCTCAGCCTATATCTTGCAGAGAAAGGGAATTGTACAGCAGGGCTGAGACAGGAATTTAACTCCTATTTGATATGCTGCGGCTCCAGCCAGAAACTGCAGCTAAAAAGCAACCAAGGCAATTAATTACCAGTGTCTGTCACCTGGTGCAGGACCAGAAGGAGAGACAAAACAAGGCAGAGTGTGCTGCATTCCCCCCAGATAGGGGAATGGGCTGATGTGAGCTGCTGTTGACATGCTCTGGCATCACAGAGCCTTTGTTCACATGGGTTTAAGAGACAGCTAGGCTTGGCTAGACACAAAAAAGGAGCTTAGAGAGGCTCTGCAGGCTGTTTGCCTCCCAGGCCCCCTGGGGTACCCATGCTGCTGCTCCCCAGGGCTCTGGGGATGGGAACAGCCATGTGATGTGCCATCCTGGGTCACAGCATCACTCCTCCCTGAGCAATGATCAGGTGATTGCAACCTCAGTCAGTGCTGGTGGTGGGATTTGGAGCAAAGCCCATCCTAACCTGTAAAGCACAGAGCCAGAGCCTTTAGGGGAAACAGAGAAGACAATTTATCATTTTGCAAGTGTTTCATCAAGTTTGCAGCTCCTCCATCAAAGCTCTGAGGAAGCTGCAAGAATTGGTATAAAGTGTGCATATTTTGCTGGCTACAAACTGGGTTTGTGGTGAGGCAGCAATAAGGCAGCATTGCCTTCAGGAGCAGTGCACACCTCTCTGGGCAGCCTGGCTCACTCTCAGGTGCCTGTGGGCTCAGCAGGAGTTAGAGCAGGTCATGTGTCTCAGAAAAATAAACAGCACAGAGGGGAAAATCATTTAAAAATCCTAAAATCGTATTTGTATTCATAGAATTCCAGACTGTGTTGGAACAGACATCAATGATTATCTCATTCCACCCCCTGCCATGGGCAGTGATACCTTCCACTACCCCAAGTTGCTCCAGCCTGGCCTTGAGCACTCTCAGAGATGGAGCAGCCACAACTTCTCTGGGCAACCTGTGCCAGTGCCTCAGCACCCTCACAGGGAAGAGGATTCCTTTGCAATACCCCATCTAGCACTGCCCTCTGGCAGTTGGAAGCCATTCCCTGTGTCCTGGCACTCCAGACCCTTGTCCAAAGCACATCCCAACTCTCTTGGAGCCTCTTTAGGCACTGGAAGGGAGTCTAAGGTCTCCCTGGAGCCTTCTCCAGGCTGAACAACCCCAAGCCTCCCAGCCTGTCTCCGGAATCCTGGAATAGTTTGAGTTGGGAAGGGACCTTAAAGACCATTCAGTCCCAGTCCTGACATGGACAGGGACACCTTCCACTAGCCCAGGTTGCTTGAAGCCCTTTCCAACATGGCCTGAAACATTTCCAGGGATGAGGCAGCCACAGCTGCTCTGGGCAAGCTGTGCCAGTGCCTCAGCACCCTCACAGGAAGGAATTCCTTCCCAATATCCCATCTCTCCCTGCCCTCTGGCAGTGGGAAGCCATTCCCTGTGTCCTGTCACTCCAGATTCTTGTCCCAGTTCCCTCTCAGGCTCTCTTGGAGACCCTTTAGGCACTGGAAGGCATTCTAAGGTGTCCCCTGAGCCTCCTTCTTCTACTGCTGAGAACAAAGCAGCTCTGAGTGCCTGAAGTCAAAGCCCCAGACACCTTCTTGAAGGCAGCTTGTCCATAGGGTGAGTAGAATCAGTTTTCCCCCTTCTCAAGCTGGTGCCTAGAGGGCTTGTCTGATCCTGACAGGGGAAGGGAAGAAAGGCAGGAGAAGGGAATATTAAAGCTTGTGGTATTGCCCATACTAACTATGAGACATGTAACAGATGTTCCTCAATCCCTCAGTGTTTTCCTGACCATCCACCCTGGCCAGGCTGGCCCAGATGCTCACAGCATTCTCAGGTGACACCTCAAAGGCTTTGTTTTCCCTGGATTTATTCTCTGCATTGACTTTAGAATGGAAAAATCTTGTGGAGTTTTTAAATAATAGCAATTTTGTATGCATTTGCCTATTTCTGCCCTGTATGAGCCAATATAAACTCTCTCTCATTTATCAATTAGCATTTATAAAGTCCTTATCACCATGGAATCAAAACAGTGTAAATGGATTAAAAACTAAGCAGGCTGCCTGGGGGAGTCACTTCATCTCCTTGGGATTCTGGGAAGCAGTGGGAGCTCAGGGAGGTGACAGGGACAGGCACAATTTTAGATGCTTCACAACATTTGAGATAGGAGTCATGGAAAGTAATTAGAGTATTCCAGAATGAAGAGGCTCTTTATTCTGGACTTGAGCATTGATGAACTATTCTAGAGGAGTTATTCTGGAGGCGCTATTCTGGAAGACGTCATTCTCTCCTGGCTCTGCTTGTAGTTCACACTAAGTAGTTTGAACAGCTTCACCTCCCTATCAGCTCATCATTGTGGAGCCATTGGGATCATTGCAAAGTGCCTATGGAGTGATGCCAACACAGGGTTATGATGATGTTTCCAGCCACTGTGGAGTGACTGAATACAATAAAGTGAAGGCAGTGGTCCTGCTGTAAGCAGGAAGAGGAGGAGATGTCATCAGGAGCAACAGGGGATGTCATCAGGACAAGCAGGAGATGTCATCAGGAGGAACAGATGTCATCAGGAAGAAGAGGTGTCCCCAGGTGGAACAGGAGATGTCCCCAGGTGCTCAGTACCTTCACATTAAGATGAACTATTTATTCCAAAGGTGGCAGACCATGACCTGTATCACCATTTGAACAGTGGGAAGCAGAATTGGGCAGCAGAACACCTTGGTGCCAGGATTAGGAAGGTCTGTGTTAACCCAGGGTGTGGCTACATGAAGACCAGGTTAGGGTTGCAGCTCAGGAGCAATATTTGGAAACCAGGATGCTGTTTTCCCACCTTCACCCAGACACGAGCTGCCAATGTGTGCTCACAGAAAGCTAACTGTACCCTGAGCTGATCTCACAGCATGGGCAGCAGGTCAGGGGGGATTCTGCCCCTCTGCCCTGCTCAGGTGAGACCTCACCAGCAGTGCTGCCTCCAGCTCTGGGTCCCAGCACAGGAAGGACATGAAACTGTTGGAGAGAGTCCAGAGGAGGCACTGAGGTGATGAGAGGGATGGAGCAGCTCTGCTGGGAGTAATGGCTGAGAGAGTTGGGATTGTTCAGCCTGGAGAGGAAAAGTCTCCAGGGTGACCTAATTTCAGCCTTCCAGTGCCTGAAGGAGCTACAAGAAAGATGGAGAGAGGCTATTCATAAGGCCCTGGAGTGCCAGAACCCAGGGAGTGGCTTTCCACTGCCAGAGGACAGGGATAGATGGGACATTGGGAAGCAATTGTTCCCTGTGAGGGTGGTGAGACACTGGCACAGGTGTGAGTGTTCCAGGCCAGTTGGATGGAGATTGGAGCAACCTGGGCTAATGGAAGATGTCCCTGTCCATGGCAGGGGGTGGGATGAGATGATCCTTAAGGTCTTTCCAAGCCAAACCAATCTGTGATTCTAGGATTCACCTCTGTCAGCTCTCCTAGGGAACTCCTCACTTCAGCA
>NW_008679983.1:21466-21708 GCF_000695815.1 Acanthisitta chloris | reverse complement strand
AAAAGTGGGATTGCCACATCATGGTGGCACATGACAGTTACTCCTTGGTCCTTGGCAAGGGGTGCACAGGCAGGAAACCGCCACAGGGCTCCTGGTGCTGATAGAGATGTCCTGGGCTGAGCAACCAGCAGCCAACCTCACTGATGGAAGAGGATATTTTGGGGAGCAGCCCAGGTGCTAACTGCCCGCAGCATCTGGGCTGTGGCCACCAGTGTCTTCAAGCTTTAAATTAATGATCTAGC
>NW_008679983.1:10954-21424 GCF_000695815.1 Acanthisitta chloris | reverse complement strand
CCCTCCTGTAATCCTGATTTTCTTGGTATTGCTCAGGGTCAAGCACAGACCAAGAGCTGTACAGCTGAACTGTGCCCTGGACAAGTGACCCCCCCCCAGTGGGACACTCTTCTCTGTGCTAACAAAGTGCCACACAATGTCACCTCGAGTCGCCAGCAGCAAAAAAAAGCATAACGAGAATATATCCAATATATTATTATGCTAGGGATGTGTTAAAATAAGAATATTCATGAGAAGCCATTTGTTTAGCAAGTAGTCTTGAGCATTCAGCAGTGAAGGAATGGACTTGCAGTAGCCAGGAGTCAATATTTGCCCAACATTAGCAGAGTGGAAATGGTCATTTTGGACATCAAAATAGTCCTCATGCTTTGATTCGAGAGAGATCTCTGTGTTTCACAGCTGTGGTGTAAAAAACCCCCAAGTTTTGTAAATGCTGAATGTCACGCCAAGGACAGAGGGCCCTGAGCTAGGAGCTATTCTCATTGTGTTTACACACTGAGCATTTTCATGCTAAATTGGCTCTGGGCTGCAGGTGCCAGATGAAAATCACCATGGCCATGTGATGCTAATTGCTTACACAGAGCAGAAACACTCTGCTGCTTTAAATTTGCTTTAAAGACGTGGATGGGTTAACCACATGCTGAGCCAACCACTGGGGCCACCCCTGAGTGCTCTTTAATCTCCCTGTTAGCCCATCAGCTCCTCTACTAGCCACTTCTCACCCACTGGGTACACCAGGCTTGATGTCTCCATCCTCTTCTAGACATCACTTGGACACTCTGTGCTTGGGGTTTCTCCTTGGATGCTCTCTGGGTCTCTATTCCTCTTTGCCGTGGGTTTGCATCAGCTCTCTGAGCACAAGGACTTGGATGCACACCCTGGGATTAACATTCTCTGCCTTGCATCATGCCAGACCCATCATTCCTCATCCAAACCCACAGCAGCAGCACCAGGAGCAGTTTTCCTTGCCTGGAAAGCAGCAGCAGCCAGGAGCAAATCCACACAGCTGAGATGGGCACACATGAGCACCCAGAGAGCTGTTTTGCCATGGCACAGTGGCAGCGAGAGGAGCACAGCAGTGATGAGCAGGTCTTAGGCAAACAGCTGGAAAGGGGTTAGAGCACAGCTGCTGTGCAGCCAAGCCAGGTGGTGAGAGCACAGAGGGCACCAGGAAATAGCTGAGAGTACTGCAAAATCCACTGCTCCTGCTGGGAAGCCTCAACAGCTGCCAGCCTCTTCCCACATCCACAACTCATCCTCCCTGCACCCACCACTTCTTCCTTCAGTCACCTGGGAGCACCAGGCTTCATCCCACACTCCCTTCATCCTCAGCTAATGGACCATCATAGAGTATTAAGGGGTTGGAATGGAGCTTAGAGATCATCCAGCCCCAATCCCCTGCCCTGGGCAGGGACACCTCCCACCAGAACAGGTTGCTCAAGGCTTTAGCCAACCTGGCTGTGAACACCTTACCTTCCCACCTACCAACAGGTTGTGGGTCAGCCATCACTGCTGAGGAACATCACTGCTCTGGGCTTGAAAATAGCAGTTCAGTGCACAATCAAGAAAATATCTAAACAACTGAAATGCTGGGAAGGACCAGGTGAGGAACCGGGAAGAAAAATCAGCAGCATTATTCTGTTCCTCACAGCACTGGTGGCCTCAAGCCCGGGAAAGAGGACAGTGATGGGCAGGGAGGAGGAACCAGCACACATGTCATCCCTGGAGATATCTCACATGAGCTCCATTCTGCAGCATCATAGTATCGTAATATGTTAAGGGCTTGGAATGGAGTTTAGAGATCATCCAGCCCCAACCCCCTGCCCTGGCCAGGGACACCACCCACCAGAGCAGGTTGCTCAAGGCTTTAGCCATCCTGGAATGAACACTGCCAGGGTTGGGGCAGCCACAGCCTCCCTGGGCAATCTCTGTCGGTGATCCACAGCAGATCCACAGCAGATCCAGCAGCAGACCCACACTTTTGTGGAGTTTTACCCTGATAAATAGACTCAGAGACACCATCACTGCTTGGCAATCTGTATCTGGCAACAAATACTGTGACAAACCAACCCAGCAAACACACTGCCACATCCTGCACTGCCACTGTGACCTCCAAGCAGAGCTTACACTGACACTAATCCTTTGCAAAGGTGAACCAGCAATAACCACAAGGCTGAGGAGCTCTGTGAGGCAGAGCACAGCTTGGGCAGACTGATGGAGAAACTATGAGAGGCACAAAGACCTGCTCAGCCACACTGAGAGCTGCAGGGAATGTTTTTCTCCTCTCCTCTCCCATTGCTGATGGCTTAGCTGCTGTTCCTGAGCTCTGGCTGTGGAGCCTATGTTCCAGCCAGCTCTCATTTTCTTCCCCTCTGTCCTGTCAGTGCAAAGCAAGCACTGTCAGCTGAGGTGTGTGCGTGGTTGGCATGTGGAAAGAGCCGCCCTGACTCAGATTGGGCATGCTGGTTCTTGCTCTCCAGGCTGGCTGCTCTCCCAGCATCTCCCAGTGCCGTGAGCTAGCCTCGCTCTCCTCAGCAGCCTTCTCGTTCTCACACTGGGCTGGAGGCTTCAGTTTGCTCTCATCTGCCACAATTATCTTGGCAGACCTGATTCAGCTCTACTGCCTGCAGTGGTGGCTCCTCTGGGAGCAGCATCAGGGATACTCAGTGACAAATGGCCTCCTTAGGGCTGAGTTGGAACAAAAACCAGAGGAGCACTTGGAAAAAGAAATCCTAAACCAAACAAGCAGCACTCCATGCCCTGAGACCCAAGGCACAGCACACTGCACAGCTGCTGCTCTCCTTCCCAAGCCACTGCTGCAACTGGGGGCTGAGGGTCCATGTCTGTGTGGAAGGGGATCCTCTGGCAGCAAAGTGGGATGGGATGGGCACAGGACCAGGGAAGGACCCAGCCCCAAATATCCTCCCCAGTGCCAAATATCCTCCCCAGCCCCAGGAGAAAAACTGAGGGTGGCATGAGACATCAAAATCACAGAATCACAGCATGGTGTGGGTTGGAAGGGACATTGAAGACCATCTCGTTCCACCCCCTGCCATGGGCAGGGACACCTTCCACTAATCCAAGTTGCTCCAAGCCCCATCCCACGTGGCCTGGAACACTTCCAGAGATGGGGCAGCCACAGCTTCTCTGGGCAACAATGAAATGAAGGGCTGTGTCTGGAAGTATGAAGCCACAAACCAGTGTCCCTCCTGACAGCATCTCCCTGGTTACAGCTGGGGACAATCACATCCAGCACCAATGGCTTTGGAGCCTAACTCCATGCATTTCCTACTCTTCTGGAAGCAAAACCTTCTTCTGATGAGCTTTGCTCTGCATGGAGTAAAGCATGTGTGAAGGGACCAGGCTCTCCCTCAGCAGCAGCCTGAGGGGCAAACACACCCTAAAGATGATGGAAACTGCATTTTCTTTGCCAAGCATAGCTTGGCCCCCAGGGCTTATACCATTCACTGCTGGAGAAACTCCATCCTTTGCAGGGTCAGTAGTTGCCTTGCTCAAGTTTCACTCTGTGCTCCTCTGAGCCCCTGTGCTATCTCCTGCTTCTCCAGCCTGGGTTTGGTGTTAGAAAGCTCTCTGGAACCAGCTGAAGGGCAATAACTGAATAACATGCAACATTACACTGAGGTTTCCTTCATTTTCACACTTGGAGGATGTGTAAAAGCTGCAATGAGCTATCGTGTTCAGGCTGTCAGCCTGCCCAGCACCAACAAATCCCAGCAAAAAGGAGCCTATTTCCAATCCAAACCTGTGAATTACCTCCAACAATCTTTCTCAGGATTTTATTCACATTGCAGGCTGCAGCTCCCACAGTCAATTAATAAGACATAAGCTTGCAATAATTTCAATGGCTTGATATGGCAGCAGTTTCCATTTCAATTAGGGAGAACAGTGCAATTAGATTCCTCAGCCTTGGCTGCAAAGGAAACATGTTATTTCCTCAGGGTGAACATCTTACCTCATTCAGGAATGTTCACATCTTTGGGATCTTCTGCCAGGTGAGCCCTTAAGCAAACTGGTTGCCAGTGGAAGCTGCTGGCACTGGGGAAAGCATTTATTGATGTCTTTTCCAAAATCCCTGGAAGGGAGAGGAGAATCAGCTCTGTCACAGCAATGTTATTCTTCCTTTTTCACCTTGCTGAGTTTCCTCCTTGCAGGTCCATTCCAAGCCTGAGGAACCTGGAGGAGCTTCTCTGAGAGAGAACTTCTCTGAGGGAACTCTTCACTGCATTAAGCACCAGATTCCTCTCCAAAAGCTTGGATGAGCACTCCTGCTCTGGGCCAAGGACAGTTTTGGGCACCCAAGGCCAGTAGTGAAGCACCTTCAAGAGCAAAAACCAAGGTCAAGAAACCATTGAGGTTGGCCTTCTTGGAAGAATTGTTTTCCTCAGCCCTTACATGAGGATCTACCCTGACTCCCCTTACGTTCTCATGTCCTTCTGTGGCACATGTGGCTGAATCCCAGCTCTGCACCTCCCTGGATTTGGAGAGCAATAGGAGCTTTGCGTGCCTTGGCCCTATTTTCTCCCCATTTATTTAGTGTATAAAAGGATCCCAGGACCTGTCAGAAACACTTGATGTGATGATGGGAAGATGGGGAGGAACCAAACATGGGAATACAATGAAGAGCAGGTCAGAGCTGCTTTTCCCAGCAGTGGGGGATGCTGCAGGGGAAGCAGCCACCTGCCTCCAGCCAGAGCTGTAGATAAGGAACCCACCAGCTCCTGCACTCTTTATCACTCAAGTGCCACAGTACATCTTCACTTGTAGAGCAACTGCACCTTGTAGGACACTTTGAAGCCTTTGAGCTTTGTTCATCTCAAGCAGCATTTGAATTCAGCCTTCTCTCAGGTCTCAGCTCAGCCAGTTTGTAGTGGGTTTGGCCATAAAGGGTGGAGTGAGGAGCTTACGGAACTTGCATAGGAAAAACCCATCATGACTATCAAAAAATGCCTTCTCTGGTTCAAGAGGTTTAGTGTCTGGCAGTTGGAGCTCACAAATATAAGAGGAAATAAAGCAAAGCTGCAGATTTAAGGAGGCGGGCTAAGCTGGGCTCAAGGCTTGTGCTGTGGCAGTTGGCAGAGGAGAAGGTACATGTGCAGTCCTGGCCTTGCACAGAGCTGCTGGGAGAGCAGCAGACAAAATCCCAGACCATAGTGAGCAGGGAATTCCTTCTTAAAAGGAAAATAAGCACAAAAATCCAACCTCTACATAGCTGTGGGCTCTGAGACCAAAGGTTCCTGTCATCTCATCCAGGGAAGTCACCTGGCTCAAGTGCTGCAGGGGAGCATGGGAGACTCATGCATCCTGGGAATGTTCAGGTCTGGGAGGCTGAGGACAGGTGATTTGGGATCTGGGGGATAAATTTGACTCAAATCAAGACAAGCTATAGCAAGTGGCACTGGGAAAGAGAGTGGAGGGAAAGCTGAGAGGTGTGGGAGAGCAAGATGAAGTCATTCAGCACCATCAGCATCATCACCTAGAGGAGAGGAGAGAAAGTGACAATGGTTATATGGAAAAGGCAAATATTTAGACCAAACTTTCCCCTTTGAATGGGATGCTGAGAAGAGTCAGAGTTCAGCACAGCACTGTCAATCTAAGAAATCAGACATGATCACCAGAAGTATCAAGGGGAAAGCAATGCATGCAGGAGCTGAACTTCCCACCTACCAACAGATCGTGGGTCAGCCATCACTGCTGAGGAACATCACTGCTCTGGGCTTGAAAATAGCAGTTTAGTACACAATCAAGAAAATATCTAAACAACTGAAATGTTGGGAAGGACCAGGTGAAGAACTGGGAAGAAAAATCAGCAGCATTATTCTGTTCCTCACAGCACTGGTGGCCTCAAGCCCAGGAATAAACAAGATGCCCCTCTTCACCTGGGGGAAAGAGGATAGTGATGGGCAGGGAGGAGGAACCAGCACACATGTCATCCCTGGAGATATCTCACATGAGCTCCATTCTGCAGCATCATAGTATCATAATATGTTAAGGGCTTGGAATGGAGTTTAGAGATCATCCAGCCCCAACCCCCTGCCCTGGCCAGGGACACCTCCCACCAGAGCAGGTTGCTCAAGGCTTTAGCCCACCTGGCTGTGAACACTGCCAGGGTTGGGGCAGCCACAGCCTCTCTGGGCAACCTGTGCCAGTGTCTCACCACCCTCACAGGGAAAGCTTCTGCCTAAGGTCTAATCTAAACTTCCCTCTTGTAATTTATCCCTGTACAATCTCTTGAATTTGCAAATCCCAGAATGTCCTAAAAATACACATTTTCACATGACCAGAGCTTCTGGATTTGGGTTTCTGGATCCTTGCACAGCAGTTTTGGGGCTAGCAAAGTGGCTGAATTTGGCTCATGCCAAGATTTGACCCAAATCAAGGCCCATGTCTCAGGCAGTGAGACAGGCAGAGCTATAGGGTCAAATGGACCATGGCAAGCCATGATCTTGCTCTTCCTATTTGAGCTATGCTAAGCAGCACTCAGGCAGCAACAACCTCACTCCATTATCCACATTTTCCCACAAAGATACACACACAAAGAGCTTAGGAAGTTGAAATTGGGGCATTTTCCAGTCAAATTGGATCCAATCAGGCAAAACCAACAAATTAAAATCAGTTCTTGGGCAAAGTATGTGATCCATCATTTCCACCTCAGATGGTGACCATCAGGAACAGAGATGTGCTTTGGAAATGGCCTCTGCAAGAGGCTTTGGGCCAGCTGTATTTGCCATTTCCTCATGCCTAAATAATGCTCTGGAATGCTTTCCAGGAGCAGCTCAGCAGCACAGCTAAAGCTTTCTCAAAACATCAAAGAAGCAGAACAGTAAAACCCATCAACATTTTCCTAATCAAAACTACATGTAATTGTCAAGCAAAGGCAGCTAACAGAACTCGGGCAAGCTCTGTGCACCCTCAGCTTCACTCAGACTTAGCAATTAAGCATCAGCTGCTGCCGTCAGAGGAGCTCAGAGGCTGTGGGGTAAAAGTCGCAGCTCGCCAGCACCAATTAGTGGCTAATGAACATCAGCAATCCCCCTGGAGAGGGGAGATGGAGATGAAACCACCACCAAAACACCACCCACGCTCAATGCCACCACAAACTGGCACCTCTGCTGCAGGAGGATGTTCTGTGCCCCTGTCCTGCTGCAGGAGGATGCAGGAGGATGATTTGACCCTGCCCTGCTGCAGGAGGATGATTGTGACCCTGCCCTGCTGCAGGAGGATGCTCTGTGCTGCCCTGCTGCATCCCTGTGGCCAGGGAATGACCACTGAGCCCATGGAATAAAACCCAGCTGGGGAAGAAGGGGTTGGGGTTGAAGTGGTGCTTTTCCCAGGTCAGTCAGCTGCAGGACGGAGGGAGGGAGGGAGGCAGCCTAGAATAATTTCAGCAGCATTGCCATTACATGTGAAATCCCAGCCTGAAAGGAAGTCAGTCAATTTAAACTCGTTCCTGAAGGGGAATAATTAAACACTCCAAAGATGTGGGAGAATTTTAAGCAGTCAGCAAGGATTTAAAGACAACATATCATTCCTATCCAGAATAATAATAATAAAAAGAGAGCAAATGTAGGCAGGCAAAGCAGACTGTGCTGACTGAAGGGAGCTATGGCAAGAGAAGCTGCAGTCAATCAAACAAGACTCACCTCTCCAGACTGAAAAGGGATTGAAGTGTTGAAGGAAAGCCTGTGCTTGCATGGCCTAGCTCAGCAATAGTGGGGTGGGACGTGAAAGGCGCTGAAAAAAGTCTCTGGAACAGGAAAAGCTAAGCATAACTCCAGAAACTAAACTAAAAGCTAAGCAGTGGCTGCCCCAACCCTGGCAGTGTTCAAAGCTAGGTTGGCTAAAGCCTTGAGCAACCTGCTCTGGTGGGTGGTGTCCCTGCCCAGGGCAGGGGGTTGGGGCTGGATGATATCTAAGCTCCATTCCAACCCCTTTACATACTATGAAACAGGTGGAATGACCCTTCAGAAAGGGGCAGAAAGGCAAAATATTCCCAAGGGAGTTGGTGCCTGGGTGATGCAGGTGTGGCTGGTGGCAGGGCTTGTTGGCACAGGAAAACCCAAGAGCTGTAGAGGACCATCTCCTGCACAGAGAGTGTGCAGTTTAGGCAAGAAAAACTGCTGATGGGGAAGCAGACTAAGAAGGTTTCCAAGTCTAAAACCTGGTTTCAGCAGACTACAAAGGGAGTTTCAGATCCATCCTGGGCTCCCAGATGTGAAAAGCCATAAGGATGCAAAGCACCAAACAGCCTCAATTATAAGTTGATCCAGATCAAGGGGGAAAGTCTCTGAGTACATAGTGGAGGCTAAAGTGGATCGCTGAAGTACCTCATTTCCAATATTCTCATTATCATAGAATCCCAGAATAGTTTGGGTTGGAAGGACCTTAGAGATCATCTTGTCCACCCCCTCCCATGGGCAGGGACACCTTCCACTAGCCCAGGTTGCTCCAAGCCCCATCCAATGCGGTCTGGAACACTTCCAGGGATGGAGCAGCCACAGCTTCTCTGGGCAACCTGTGCTAGTGCCTCATCACCTTCACAGGGAACAATTCCTTCCCAATATCCAACCTAACCTCTTTCATTGGACACTTTCAGAGACCTAATCAGCTTGACTTCATCATTAACCACCTCTGTGGAGCAGAGGAATATTTGCAGGGAGAGATGAGCCAGAGGTCTCTGGTGAAAAAGAGAGTAAAGTAGTCATCACCTTCAGTGTTTCAATGATTTCTGTGTGCAATATGGATTCTAGCAAGATGCCTCTGTGAGCATTATTCAGTGGCAAGAGTTCAATCCTACTCCTGTGAAGGATAGATCCAAGACTCCAATGATATCTAATAACTTACCTAAGACAAAGCACAATAACCTATAAAGAAAGCACAAAAATCCCCTGTACATTCATGAAATCAAAGCTCTGTGTAAGCTTTTTCTAAGGTAATTAATATACTTTGGCATCTCAGTCACATCTGACACAGCAGATAATGTGCTGGACTCCAGGAGAACGCAAATGCTTGTGTGGGGTGACCACAAAGGCAACTCACCATGCACTGAGAATTATGCCCCAAACAGGTGTTGACCTAGATAGAAAGGAGGAAATGGCTGGAAATATCAAAGGTTTAGTGTTCAGGGAACTTTTGCTCTTTCTGCATCTCTCCAAGCACCACAGAACTGTTAAAATTGGCAAATAAGTGAGAATTCTTGGAAAAGGCATGAAGGCAAGAAATTATGCAAATGTGCAGATCACTGAGGAAGATAGAAACAAAGACCTTGGGGGAGGATGGGAGGAAGGAGCATGAACTCTTCACAAAGTCAATGCCTTTTCCTTCAGAGGGGGAAAGCAATCTATTAGAAGATCACACACTGAAAAATAAACACATCAGGCATCTCCTGTTGATGGGGGATGAACATTCAGCAAGAGCTAAAACAATATCTCCAGGCATCCCCATTCAGAATTGCCTTTGGAAAGAACAGGGAGATCAAATGTTGGGGGGGAAAGCAGCATTTTTAGGCAGTGTGAGGACACAGCTCAAGCCCCCTCAGCATTTCCTGAGTCTTCACGAGCTTTGAAGTGTTCTGTCATATGGCAACATGTTGACCTGGCTGATCCCAAGCTCCATTCAAAGGGACTCAAATCAAAGGCAGTGACAGCCCTCAATGAGGCTCAGACAGGGCTAGTAGCAATTAGGGCAATCACAGGGTTCAGTGATTAAGTCTACCCACAAAGCTCAGTTCAGCTGAGCCACGAGGCATGGACTTAGTCAGGAGAGGCTACAGGAATCCCTGCAGACCTAGCTCACCTCCCAGTGCAGCAGGAGTGTGTTCTTGGAGGGGAACAGATGCTGCACAGAGCCCTTCAGCCCCTCAGCAGTGCAGCCCTGAGCTGCTGCAGCTCTTTCATGCTTCCATCACTGAAGTTTCACTCATTTGCAGCAGTCTGAGCATTGCAAACAGCCTGGCAAAGTCAACAGTGGCGTAAACATGGTGTGAGGGATCATCACACCACCTAAAAACCACTGCAGCTTTCTGGTACAGACAACTGATCTCCTACCTACTCCTTTTGGTGCAGCCCAGGATGTGGTGGAAAGCCAACTGAGTCCTGGGCTGCATTCACAGGAGTGTGGCAGCAGGGGAGGGAGAGGATTCTCCCCCTCTGCTCTGCTCTGCTCTGCTGAGACCCACCTGGAGTGCTGCACACAGCTCTGGTGTCCCCAACAGCAGAAGGACATGGAACTGTTGCAGCAAGGCCAGAGGAGGCCACAAAGCTGATCAGAGCACTGGAGCACCTTCCCTATGAGGACAGGCTGAGAGAGTTGGGGCTGCTCAGCCTGGAGAAGAGAAGGTTGTGTGGAGACCTCAGAGCAACCTGCCAGGAGCTGAAGGGGCTCCAGGGAAGCTGCAGAGGGACTCTTGGTTAGGAACTGCAGGGTCAGGACAAGGAGCAATGGGGAGAAATT
>NW_008679983.1:9886-10828 GCF_000695815.1 Acanthisitta chloris | reverse complement strand
TCACAGCCAGGTTGGCTAAAGCCTTGAGCAACCTGTTCTGGTGGGAGGTGTCCCTGCCCAGGGCAGGGGGTTGGCACTGAATAATCTCTAAACTCCATTCCAACCCCTTAACATACTATGAAAATACAAAACTTGCTGTGTCAGGCCAAATTCAGTTAGGAGGTTTTGATGGCCTGACACAACACTACTGATGGGTTACAGGCTGGCCTGGTCTCTGCCAGTAGCACTCCATGCCTGACACAGATGCCATAGAGTCAGCATAAAATTCTGAAGCTGCTCTAAGCTCTGGGTGATGTCTGCCAGTTCCAGCTGAAATTTGCACACAGAGGTGTTCCAGAAATACAGAGGTTTGGTCTGACTGATGACAGAAGACGATCAGACATGATTGAGAAGAGTTGCTTTAAGCTCAAAGTTGATTCAAGGCATACCCTGGACAATACCAGCACACCTGGTGGATGTGCTGCAGCACATGAGTGGCATCATAGAAGATTTTGCGTGGGAAAGACCTTAGAGATCATCCAGTGCCACTCCCTGCCATGGGCAGGGACTAGCTCAAGTTGGTCCAAGCCCCATCCAACCTGACCTGGAACACTTCCAGGGATGGGGCAGCCACAGCTTCTCCAGGCAACCTCTGCCAATGCCTCACTACCCTCACAGGGAAGAATTCCTTCCCAACATCCAATCTAGCCCTGCCCTCTAGCAGTTTGAAGCCTTGTCCTGGCACTCCAGTCCCTTGTAAAGTCTCTCTGCAGCTCTCTTGTAGCTCCGTCAGTCACTGGAAGGCCACAATTATGTCACCCCAAAGATTCTTTTCTCCAGGCTGAACACCCTCTGTTCTCTCAGCCTTTCCTCCCAGCAGAGCTGCTCCATCCCTCTCATCACCTCGGTGCCTCCTCTGGACTCTCACAGACTCTCCAACAGCTCCATGTCCTTCCTGTGCTG
>NW_008679983.1:4963-9730 GCF_000695815.1 Acanthisitta chloris | reverse complement strand
TGAACCCCCCCAGCTCTCTCAGCCTTTTCTCCCAGCAGAGCTGCTCCATCCCTCTCATCCCCTCGGTGCCTCCTCTGGACTCTCACAGACTCTCCAACAGCTCCATGTCCTTCCTGTGCTGGGACCCAGAGCTGGAGGCAGCACTGCTGGTGAAGTCTCACCTGAGCAGGGCAGAGGGCCAGAATCCCCCCTGACCTGCTGCCCATGCTGTGGGATCAGCCCAGCACACAGGGGCTTTCTGGTCTGCCAGTCAACCTGACAAGGGCATGTCCAGCCTCTCACTCACCCCAGGGCTCCCCAGTGCCTTTGAGGACTGTCCCCTCCCTCATGAGAGCCACATCTGGCACTCAAGTGCTTCATTCCTGCAAGCACTGGGGCTCAAAATTGATAAGTATTGTTGGCATCATCCCTGGCTCCTATTACCATGGACTCTGCTCCAATTTCTGTTCCTGTCTTCCACTCCAGCACAATCCAAATGCTTGTGGAAGGGGGTTAATTTCTTAATTTAGGAATCATTAGTGAGAGAAATTGCACTGTGCAGCTGTCTCAGGTCTTTACTAAAATGTCTCTGCCAGCTGCAGATTTGGGATTCATGTTGACCAGCTTTGTTCTCCAAGATTTGACACCAATAGCAATAGTCATTTGGGGTCAATTAAATGTTTTCTTCTTTGTTTATCACCATAAGTCTTTACAATATCTCTGGCAGCATGAGTCCATCTGAATGGGAGGCCACAGCATCCATAATTCATGTGAGCTTGCAAATCACACACAAGTGGCTAAATACCAAAAGGCCTCAATTTCCCCATCTGAAATCCTCATCTTCCCAAGTGCCTTTTTCACCCATCTAAGGCCTCACAGCAGCATTAACTGCAAGACTCATCTTCAGATCTTCAACTTCTAGTGGGAGGTGTCCCTGGCCAGGGCAGGGGATTGGGACTGGAGTATCTCTAAGCTCCATTCCAACCCCTTAACATACTATGATATCATTCATACGATGATTTCAAATCCAGGTTTTAATTGCTTCTTTACACCTCTGAGAAGTCAAGACTGTCAGCACAAAATGCTGAGGTTAGATACTAGGAAGACGTTTTCTCTGTGAGGGTGGTGAGACAGTGGCACAGGTTGCCCAGGGAGGCTATGGCTGCCCCAACCCTGGCAGTGTTCCCAGCCAGGTTGGCTAAAGCCTTGAGCAACCTGTTCTGGTGGGAGGTGTCCCTGCCCAGGACTAGATGGTCTCTAAGGTCCATTCCAACCTCTTAAGAATTATGACTCTATGATCACACAACAAAGCAAATCTGTTTCTGCACATGCTGACATGTCTGTCCTCTCTCCACCAAACCAGCACAGGCAAGAGGAGAAGCAAAGAGGCAGAGGTTGGACTTCTGCTAGAGAACGCAGCACTCAGAAGTGTAATTCCTCAGGAGCTTTTCCCCTGCTTGTTAGCAGGAGCTAATACCCATGTTAATGCTATTGTTGCTGTGCCCTAGAGCCAGCATGGCTCCAGCAGCAGACACTGCAATCACTCCTTCATTTGCTTGGGGAGGCATGTCTGCTGTTCACTTAATAACCTCAGCCTTGGCCTTAATTCAACACAGCCAGGTTGATCAAGCTTTTGACGCTGTCTCCCTCCTCAGCATTCTCATTTGGAAGCCGAGGAAGTAGAGGCTGGATGAAAGGGCTATTAGAGGGCTGGAAAATTGGCTGGGCCGCTCGGCTCCGAGCGTGGCAATCAATGGCTCAACAGCTGGTTGGCAGCCAGTAATAAGCAGAGTGCCTCAGGGGTCAATACTGGGGCTGATATTGTTCAATATCTTCATCAGCTACCTGGCTGATGAGACACACAGCACCCTCAGCACATTTGTGGACACTCCTAAATTAGAGAGGCTGATTGACACAGCAAACGGTGGAGCTCCAGTCCAGAGGGACCTGGAGAAACCTGAGGATGGGCCAACAGAAGCTCCATGGAGTTCAACAAGGAGTGCAATGTAATGCATGTGGGTTGTCATCAGGCCTGGCATGGCTCCAGGCTGGGAGCTGATGGGCTGCCAGGGCAGGCAACGCTGCAGCACACTCATCCTGAATAATGCAGAGCTCATCTTGGGCTGCTCTGGGATGAACATGGGCAGGAGGCTGCACGAAGTTACTATCCCCTCTGCACATCTCATGCCATGCCAAATTATGGGCCTCCAAGTTCAAGAGTCACTTGGGAAAAGCAGAGCTGAGCCAGCAGAGACTATAAAGATGATTGAGGTCTGTGGTTTACGACTAATAACCTATATACTTTCCTTTTCCATGTCCTTTTCGTAAGGAAAGGCTGGGGAGACAGGCCAGTCTAGTCTGGGCATGAGTAAGCTCAGGAGTGATCTAATTGTACCTTCCCCTACCTGAAGGACAGGCAGGATGATGGACACACTCTTCCCAGGGGTGTCAGATGATATTGCACATAGAATTGGAGGCACAGGCTGGACCTTAGGCAAGCCCCATCCTAGGAAAGGTGCTGGACTCCAGAGCAAGCTCCAGTGGGAATTCCATCTAGAAGTTCCCAGACTCAGCTGGACAACACCATGACCTCATCTGGCATGAGCAGTAGTTCTACCCCAAGCAATCAGTTTGACCAGAGGCTTCCAGGGATGACTCCAGAGTCTCTCCTGCCATGCCTGCAGGGAGAGGACTCAAGGGTATGGCCTTAAACTGGGCAGGGGAGAATCAGAGGAGATGTTAAGAGAAATGTTTTCCCTGTCAGAGTGTTCAGGCACTGGAATATTGCCCAGGGAGGAGCTGGAGCCACCATCCCTGGAGGTGTTTGAGGCATCTGGATCTCGTGCTGGAGGATATGGTTTAGGGTTTAGGAGTTACAGCAGTGACAGGTTGATGGTTGGACTTGATGATCTTAGAGTTTTCCTCCAAATTTGTGATTCTATGATTCTAGGAACTCACACAACTGCTCAGGTAAAGTCTAAATTCCTGAGGTCTTTGCCCAAGGTAGGACATAGCTGTGTGGACACACATGTGGGGCACACATATGAGGACCTTCTTGCTGCAGTGCACTATTTTCATACATCATCTTAGCTTTCAGAAGTACAGTCAGCTGTCTGCTCATAATCCTCACCTAAGTGTCCTCCAGCTAGTCTTTCTGCCAGAAATTGGGATAGTAATGTGTTGTAATCACATAATTCCTGTCAGGAAAAGCAAACAAGAATGGCTGAGTGATTTCCAAACAACACACTAATGGCCAAAGTAGGCAAAAAACCCATCTCCTGCTTCACTTCTTCTCCAATTTTTCTTGAGCTAGTCTTTTCCTCTTCATATTTATTGTAGGTTTTCACCTCATTTTTAGGTTTATTTACCCAGAGCTAATGAATAACACTGTGAACATATGCTATAAAGCACCATTAAGATGAAATTTGAAGAAAGGAAAATGACTTTGGGGTGAGAGCTGAGAGGATGTACAACTAGGAAATGCCCAGCACAGATATTTGAAGGTTTCTTAGGAGAGGTCTCTGGAGATTTCATGGTCAAATCAAGTGAGTTATTCTGTAGGAATTCTCTTTGCAAAGTTAGACTTGTTTTTCTAGCAGTTTGATGCAGATGCTAGGGAGAAAAAAGAGTCTACTATGGACTTTTTCCACATTGAAGTCTCTGAATCTCATTTTTTCTGATTATCACAGCTGTTAGAGGCAGCAGGATAAGCAGAAGCAGCAGCTGATACCTTCTCCACCGATTTTAGTGTGGGCTTGGGCTTTCAGCAAACTCTTGCATGCAAATATACAGATGTGAAAAAACATTTGGGAGGAATTTAGTACAACACAAGCACAAAACTTGCTGCAAACTTGGCTTTTCAGAGGAGCTGAATGACTCATTGTCACAATGAAAGACAACAAGGAGACACTTCCAAAGCACATCTGGCCAATGTTATTCCAGTTTTCAGTAGTGACCTGATGCTGCCCTGGGGAAGATGCTCATTAGGCTCATTATGCTCTGCTAGGAGCCTAGGAGGAGCTGCAAACATCTTGGAGGACAGGATTAGAGCCCAAAATAAGTCTGAAAAGGCTTAATTTGTGTATTAAAATGACACTATCCAATGGGAGAAGTGGAAGAGTCTCCTCTGTGCTTGCAGAGTGTTAGGTTCCACCAAGCAAATACTGAATAATGCAAGTACTACAAGAGCTGAAGTCCATTTCAGACAACATCTGTTGACTTCCAAGAGACCTTGAGAACCTGGTGGCCAGAAAGACATGCAAAAAACAGGCAGGGAAAGCTAATCAGCTGGAGGCAGGTCCTAAGCCTGCCAGCTCCTGAGACAGCCAGGGAACAGGGCCAAATCCAGGCCCAGGCATTTGAAGGAATACAAAACACCACCGAGCCACAGGGACTCAGCATGCCAAGGAGCAGCTGGAGCTGCAGAACTGTGCACATTAACTCCAGGTTCAAAGGTGAGGCTGCCACAAAGCCTTGGACAGCAGCAGGAGGAAGCAGCCAAGCAAGCAGCACACGCTGCAGGAGGTGAGGGTGGAGGGCTTGCCCCAGGAACTCAATCATCCTGGCAGGTACAGCTTCTGGAGGACATCTGATGGCCTCTGGGCAGAGATCAGTCTGCTGGACATGGAACAGTTTGATCAAAGACCTGAAGGGAGTCTCCAGGCACAAGTCCTTTGCCTCTTTTCAGAGGTGCAGCATGTTGGAGCACACAGAAGCCTTTGCTGATAAAACCAGAGGCACTGATTGTGTTTAGGTGGTAAGGTCTGAGTTGGGCTCACAATGAGTGGT
>NW_008679983.1:4235-4946 GCF_000695815.1 Acanthisitta chloris | reverse complement strand
CTGAGGATAAGCAGTGAAGTCCCTAAGGTTCTGAAAGGGCAAGCTACATTTGCCTGTTGAATTCAGAATGTATTTTAGTATGATCTCAACTATTGATTCCTTTCCTCAGCCTAATATTGCTGCTCATGATTCTGGAGCCACATCAGTCACAGAACAACAAGCACTTCTTAAACAGAGCTACAGTTTCTGTCATTTTAACTTAACCAGAGCAGCTGGAAGAGGGGAACATCCCAACGGCCAGGATGTGATTCAGATTTGCTTGGGAATCAGAAAGCAAAGTACAAAGAGTTGCATATGTTTGACAAGGAGAGAGGAGCTAAATGTACTCCCCCTCTGCTCTGCTGAGACCCACCTGGAGTGCTGCACACAGCTCTGGTGTCCCCAACAGCAGAAGGACATGGAACTGTTGCAGCAAGGCCAGAGGAGGCCACAAAGCTGATCAGAGCACTGGAGCACCTTCCCTATGAGGACAGGCTGAGAGAGTTGGGGCTGTTCAGCCTGGAGAAGAGAAGGTTGTGTGGAGACCTCAGAGCAACCTGCCAGGAGCTGAAGGGTCTCCAGGGAAGCTGCAGAGGGACTCTTGGTTAGGAACTGCAGCAAGAAAACAAGGACTAATGGGGAGAAAATGAAAGAGGGAAATTTAGATTGGATCTTTGGCAGAAGTTTTCCCTGTGAGGATGGTGAGACACTGTCCCAGGTTGCCCAGGGAGG
>NW_008679983.1:0-4208 GCF_000695815.1 Acanthisitta chloris | reverse complement strand
CACCCCTGGCCCTGTTCACAGCCAGGTTGTCTAAAGCCTTGAGCAACCTGTTCTGGTGGGAGGTGTCCCTGCCCAGGGCGGGGGGTTGGCACTGGATGATCTCTAAGCTCCATCCCAACCCCTTAACATTCTGTGATACTGTGATTCTATAAGTGGAGGATTATCTTTCTTGGAGTAGCCAAAGGTTTCCTTAGGTCTAAAGGAGATGCCAGACTAGTTTTGCTTGCTGTCAGCCCAAGCCAAAATCACTTTGCAAGAGTGCTTTTTGCCACTCTGAAAGGGGAAGATAAAGCAGCTCAACCCAGCGAAAGCATCAGGCAAGCCCAAACCAGCAGCACCCTCAGAGGGGATCAGGCCCTGAGGTTCAGCATGTGTGAGAGCAGTGTCTGACCTGCAGGAAGTCAGGGGCAGCACCACATAGCAGACTGGCTTTCAGGAGCATTCACAACTCCACTTGCTGGGGCTGCTGAGGTGACAGGACTTGAGGTTGTTCCTTCCAAGGTCACTGTTCCATCATACAGTCCATGTATTTGTCCTTATGAGTTCCTCCTAGACACCAGTGTTCCCAGCCCACCCACCACTGCTTGGGGCACCTGCACTTGGTGCCCCAGTGTTTCCAGTCCACTGTTTCCACTCCTTCCCAGTCCAGCTCAGCTGATTTTGCTTTCCAGAGCACTTTCTCAAGCTAGCTGGGGCTTTGTTTATTGCAGCTAGAGTCAAGTCCAACAGCTAGAACAAGTGCCTGTGAACCCTTCTGTGTTTACATAGATGCCAGAGCTTTCCAACACCACGCCTGACTTCAGACATCACTGCAGTCTCATTTGCTTTATGTCCAGCCCTGCTGTCTATAGTACCGGCTGTTTGGGCTTCAAAGTTGCTTTCTGCCAGTACTCTTTCCTTGTCTTTTTCCTCAAGCAATCCCATAAAAAGCTCTGGTTTCATTTTGTGCCTTTCATCCTTGCATTAGCTCTGTAAACACACTCCTTGCTTCCTACTCAAGTGAACTCTTTGTGTAGAAGCCTCAGCTGTCTGGGCCCAGCATTTTGTTTTCTCTGGTGGCAGTTGCTGCTTTGTTTGTTCATTAAAGACACTCTGCTCTCTGCTGTGATCCTACAGCACTTTCTTCTTTGCCAGCAGGGTCCTAAACTTAATGACTGGGGAGTTTGCTCTGCAGGCTGAGCAGCAGCAGCCTTGGGAGGAGCAGCCAGCTCAAGAGGTGCTTGTACTTGGAGAGGCATTGAGGGGAGCAGAGCTGGCTCTTCAGCCAGCACAGAATGGCCAGAGGAGAAATAACTCCTTCTTTTCACTCTCACTGATGGCCAACTCAGTTTTCTCTCAGAGCCACTGGCCCAGCTTGTCCCTTCCTGTGTCACTTCTCAGCTCTGCCTCAAAAAACCTTATGCTGCTGTTGGATCCCAAGACGGTTTCAGTTGGAAGGACCTTATCTAGTTCCAGTCCCCCTGCCATGGGCAGGGACACCTTCCACTAGAACAGGTTGCTCAAAGCCCCATCCAGCCTGGCCTTGAACACTACTAAGAGCAGAGCAGCCACAGCTTCTCTGGACAACCTGTGCAAGTGCCTCAGCACCTCACAGGGAAGAATTTCTTCCATATATCTAATCCTGCTCTCTGTCAGTTTGAAGCCACTCAAGTCTCACCAAGCAGTGACCTCTGTCACCTCAACACAGCCCTGGTTGCCACCCCTGCCCAGCTGCTCTCTATAACATACTGCTGGTCTTTAGGAAAAAGTTGTCTCCACCAGTCCTCCCTGCCCTAGATCCTCAAAGCTTTCCTAGGGCTGATGTGCTTTCTCATTTCCAGCAGCCTCATCCCCAGCCAAACTCCATTGCTATGCAAACAACACCTTCACCCTCCTGCTATCCTGAAAGGAAGGTAAACATCTGCTGGGTCATTATTGAGGCTTGTAAATAGTCCACCTGGAACAGGAGCAGCCAGACTTCCCCTGCCATTTTGAACACCTTCAGAGACTACACCAGGGCCTAGTTATCATTCCAGTCTCTGCTACAAGCAAAATCATTGCAGTTCTACTGTCAGAAGTCCCATCCTTCTGGGTCTTACCTCAGACTTGGCACCTCAGAAAGGCTCTTCCAGTCCCTGGAGAGCCCTGGTGTCACCCCCAGTGCAGACAGTGTTCTCTCAGTAGGACTTGTGTGTCATTCCCAGCTCTCCTTGCCTAAGCATGACTTGTCCTGTGCATAACTATCACTTAGACCAAAGTTTGAGTAGATCAGAAGCTCTGTTAAAGCCTTTATGACTTAGTAAATAAGTTGAGATCAGTGTGTAATGTTGCTGCAGTCCTATTTCATCTTCCTGCCCTTGCATGAAACCATCAGCCTAATGATTTAGAGACAGCTTTGGGACATGCCCTGCTTATTCCTGCCTGGCCCTCACACTTTGAAACACTTAGATGCCATGTAGGCTCTGAGCAACTCATTAGAATGGCTTTAGTGAAGGAACACTCCCCTGGAAATCACAGCCCAAATTAACATGGCAGAGATGTATCAGCAGCAGCTGAAATGCCTTTGGCATCCCATTTTCCAAAGCCAGGTTAGAGATCAGGCCTGTACACTCCTGAGGTCAATACAGTCTGACACACCAGTGTCCTACAAGTTCAAAGAGCTACAAGTTCAGCCTTTGTGATACTCCTAACAGCATTCCTGTGAAAAGGAAAGGCCAAAAAGCCACTTCACCTATTAATTCGCCATTCCCCAGACCATCTTTCCCCTGCTCTGTGCCTCCAGCCCACTGCAAGGCATCTCCTCACCTCCTTTCTTCTGCAAAGGGCTGCACCTCCTTTCCTGCAGTGGCCTTAGGGAAAGGACCTTGGATCCATCTCTTTCTACTCTTACCCATCCTCAGCACTCCAGGCTCACACCTCCACCTTACAGCTGCTGCTTTATGTTTACCACATCAATGAGTGTCTATCCATGGGATGCAAGGCCAGTAACACACTCCTGCAGGGCCTGAGGTCCTCCTCCCACCCTATCCTTTTGCTTGTAGGTCCTTCTTCACCCCCTATGCATTCCATCCAGGCTCCAAGCCCAAGTGAAGCCAGATGAGGAGACCCTACTGACCCACCCTCTCCTCTCACCCAAGGTTTACACTCTGTTCCAAGCTCAGGGCAGGAGACTCACCCTAAGCAACAACCACCTGGAATAACTTACACCATACCAACACACACCCTCCCAAAACACCACCCCCATCATGCCATCAGCTCTTAGCCCAAACTGTTGCTCATCAGCAGGGTTTGGGCATTCTGTGAATAATCTCTCCTCCCTCAGCTTCTCTCTCTCTTTCCAGCAGATAGTGGTTCACAATGACAAGGTGGTTGTCACCCTGTCACCTTTGGGTGCTTTCCTATACTATCCCAAGCCAAACAGGAATGGGGAAGGGGCAGTGAAGCTCCCACCTAGCTTGCAAAACAAGTGGGAATTGGTGACTGTTCTCCTTCTCCTCTTCCCTGGCTATGTGCTAGTGGAATTTTAAACAGATTATGTAAGCGGCTCTCATTTAATCCATCTGAACTCTCCTCTTTTAATCGCAGCTGAGATCAAAGCAGCTGCCTGGGAGATGAGGAGGGAGCAGCAAGGGCTCTCCCCCGTGCATCTGGGCTGCAGGGGGTGAGGAGGGGACAGGTTGGGGAAGCACATGGCACAGCATCACGTTGCCTTTTGCAAGCACTCAGTGGCAATATGAGAAACACAAGTGCTCCTGTCACTCTACATATTCCTTGTGGCCCTTCCTTTGTGCCTCTGCATCCCAGAGATGCAGGACATGCCTGTGCCTTGGATATAGGGACAGAGTGGCTTCCTGGGAAGCTGCTACTCAAAGAGAGAGCTGCTCTCTCTCTCTCTCTCTCTCTCTCTCTCTCTCTCTCTCTCTCTCTCTCTAAATATAGTTTACCTTTTCCATTCCTTCTCCTCAAGCCTGACATTTAAAAATGTGTAATTGTGTTTATCCCTGGCAAGCTGTGAATGGCTCCCTGTGCTGCCCAGCCTGCCTGCACTGCTGGAGAAATTACACTGACAACCCCTTATTACAAAGGGAAAAATAAGTTAATGGCAAAGCAAAGCAGAAAGAGATGCATAAAAATTCCCAAGTGCCCAAGTCAGCAGAATTGGCCCCACGTGACAGTGGTTGCCAGTATTTAATTAAGCAGAGATCGATCGTGGGGGGAGTGGGGGTTGG
>NW_008679982.1:13248-13625 GCF_000695815.1 Acanthisitta chloris | reverse complement strand
CTGTGGAGACATAGCACCCCTGAGAGATTCGAGTCGGACAATGGGATGCGTTTCAAGAACGGCCTCATAAGCACCTGGGCCAGAGAACATGGAATCAAATGGATATATCATATCCCCTATCATGCACCAGCTGCCAGGAAAGTCGAATGGTACAACGGACTACTTAAAACAACCTTGAAAGCACTTGGTGGGGGGACCTTCAAAAATTGGGAACTCAATTTAGAAAAGGCCACCTGGATGGTCAACACAAGAGGCTCCATCAATCGAGTTGGTCCTGGCCAGTCTGAACTCCTGCACACAGTGGATGGAGATAAAGTCCCTGTGGTGCACATGAGAGGTATTTTAGGAAAGAATGTTTGGATTAGTACTACCTCATG
>NW_008679982.1:0-13048 GCF_000695815.1 Acanthisitta chloris | reverse complement strand
AAGCAGGTGGGGCAGTGATCGTTATCACCTTGTCCCTCCCTCAGGGCAATCCTGATGGCTCCCTCAGGGGCTGTCTCTGATTAACGGGCTGCCAAGGACCCATGAACGACACAGCCTCCCAGTGATCCTTATCCCTTGTCCCATGGTGAGGTGACTCACCCCACGGGTGGGGAGCCAAACATGCTCACAGGGGTATAAGCTGGGGTTTGGACCAGCACAGGGGGCCCTTTGCCTGCTGGATTCCCAGAGGACAAGAGCTGCCGCTGGACCTTCAGGAGAGGACCGGATCTGCGGGATCACTGCTCCAACAAACCCATTGCTCCAGGAGGACTGCAGCCACCATTTAATCGGAGTACTATCAGTGCCCTGACGGACAGGATGTCAAGTTACTTTTGAACTCTGTCAGTGGTTTTTTCTGGTTTTTTTTTTTTTTGTACTGTTGCATTTGTTGTTGTTTTGTTGTGTTGTTCCTATTAAATTGTACTTCTGACTCCGAGTCTCTCACCGGTTTGCTTTCAAACCAGCACAAATAATATAACACAAAATTTTACATGCATAACATTTTATTAACTGTAGTCCATTGATTTTTTTGCAGGAGTTTCTTCTTCAGGTGCTGCTGTTTTGGATAGTCAAGGATATGAAGCTGTTTTGACAGTAGAAGCTAGTGATGAACCACATGGAGTATTGAATTTTGCTTCCCCATCCAGGGTAGTTTTACTTCCAGAGGAAAACAAAACAATTCAGCTTTTTATTAACCGAGAATTTGGATCTCTAGGTTTGTATAACTCCAAAAGAAATTAAATTTTGTTTTTGAAATCATTGGACAAATCGAAGCCATGACAGGGAGGCTGGAAATTTTGAAATATTGTGGATATGTTTGATATTTTCAGAAATTCTAGACCCCTTACTGCAGGCTTGGAAATGAAGCTTTAGTCAAAACTGGTGCCATAGCTTTCATTTCTGTAAGGGGTCTGGGAGCTATGACACAGGTAGTAGTGTCATGAAGGGTTCTACCTTTGTGTCTGATAAATCTGTCTTGAAGTGTTAGTCTGTCCAGAATAAGTAAGATACTTGAGAAAAGAGCTTGTACAGAGTGATAATTCCCACATTATCCCATGTAACCTTCCAGAAGCTGACAGTTTAGGAATGTCCCATAGAAAAAGTTGCATTCATTCCACTGAATGCAGTTTATGTCTCCCCTGAGAATTTCATATTCCTTTTTAAATTAATTCGTCCATAAAATTAAGTGGTACTTACTCCCAGAATTTAATAATGTGCTCTGTGCAAAAATATTTTTTTGTGTTTGTTGCCTGAGAATTTTAACTTGCATTGAGAAATGACATAATTTTCTATTTACATTTCTAGACTATATTTAGGTCCCCATGGTAATGTCTCTTAGTTCCTTTATCTGTTTTGAAGTGAAGTGATGAGTTGAAACAAGTACTCCAGATCTGGACACACCACAGATTTGTAGAGGCATTTTAATGTCTTTCTGTGTTTTCCCATTATCAATCAATATCTAAATTGGCTTTGGAACACTACTCAGGAGACTAATATTTTATTCTAAGTATCCATAGTAAATGTGAAGCCTCTTAATTAGAGTCCATCATTATAAATGAAAACTGAGGTTATTTTATACATCATGTTTTATTACATACCAGCTAACTTTGAATTTCGTCTGTCATTTGATCTCCAGAATCACTCGCTTTCAACTTGCAACTTGACTTAGTTCAGCAGATTAGTGAGATGCTTTTTATTATTAAAAAAAAAATTATGTCTAGCTTTTTCTCTTAGTAAAATTTGTCAGTGTGTGTCCCGTAATTTTTATTATTTATTGAAGACTATATCAATCTCTCTGGGAAGGAAACTTGACTTAGCATTGTCTTTAGAGTCTTTCTTAGACATCAGTTGTTCCCGAAACATTCTACTTCCCTTGGCACCAAAACTGGTATTAATAATACATTAGATGTCCCAGGTAGTACTTCAGCAATGTAATAATTTGCAGTCTGCAGCACCTCAAATATCTGCATAAATTTGGTGCTAATGCTTTTTGAGTCCTGTGATGTTGGACAAATCATCAAAGGCTGGACTGAAAGCATGTTAAAAGAAATAACAAAGTTCCATAGGTTCCGGAGGAATTTTTTAATCCTTCTGATTTTCAGTTAGGCTTTTTGTTTTGTTAGTGAGCATTTGATGTCTTTTCTTTGTCTATTCTACTGAGCATTACACAAAAATTTTAAAAAGGTTGTTTTTTGTTTTGTTTTTCTTTTGTTTGTTTGTTGTGGTTTTTTTCCTTTTTTCTTTTTGCGTTTTGGGTTGTTTTGTTTGTTTGATTGTGTTTTTTGTTTTGTTTTGGTTTTTTTTTTTTTTTGCATTTTAAACAGGTGCTATCAATGTTACATATGCCACAGTTCCAGGATTGGTCATCTTAAGTAATCAGACAGAGGTGATCTCAGCCGAACCAGGAGCTGATTATGTAGCTGTCTCTGACTCACTGATTTTGGAAGAAGGTGAAACATCAGCTGCCATAAATGTTACTATTCTAGAGGTAAACTCTATACACTTCACTCTGTACTTACTGTATGACAACAGAAGAGGAATATTGTGTAACCTGTAGGTTGCAACCTACGTATTAATTGAAGCTATATTTTATTGCAATTTAGAAAGACTGTTTTTGTCTTAATGGTAAAATCACAGAAGGACAAATAATAACAGAAAACAGTGCTACATATGCTTAAATAAAATTTAGCTCTTTCATTAAGGCTTTTTTTATCTGATAATCAGAACAATGTAATTCATTGTTTGGTACAGTCTATTAATTTATATTTGGTTGGAGTTTACGCCTTTAAAATTGGGCAGAAATTTATTTGCATGTCTAGTTCAGTGTCACCACAGAGTCTTTTTCACAAAATGTAATGTCTTCATAATTCATTCAAGATAATGCATTTTATACAAAAGTATTCCTGGAAAGTGGACAAATAAATTAATTCTATTGTTGGTATAATATTAGAGACTTCTAGAGTGTTGATTTTTGCCAACTTCTGTGGCAGTTTCTGAAAGAAAATGAAAAAGGGATCTACTGGATTTGTGGTTTTTTTGTAGGATGATGTACCAGAAGTGCAAGAATTCTTCTTGGTTAGTTTAACTTCAGTGGAACTCATCATGAACCATTCAATTTCATCCTCACCAAGACTAGGTAAATCTATTTATACAGAATTATCTTTAATTTTATTTGTATATCAATTGCATGAATATTATACTACTCTGGCATATCAATATGATCGTTATTCTGCTTACTTGCCAACTAAGTCTATATAAGACAGAGTGTTCTGCAAGAAACATTGTAGAATATCAAATATAGTCATTATTATACTGGCTTCTTACTTTTTATGGATCTGAAAAGCTATAAGGCAATTTTTGTAGAGAAGTTAGTAATTAGCAGTTGGAGAGCACAATTATCTCAAAAGTTGTATTGGTAGTGTGTTAATGTGATTTTAATTTCCAAGTACATAATGGAAACAAATATATAAAAAAAATTCCTTCATGTGGTTGCTTTGCTCACTCTTTCAAAAGCATATTTTTATTACTCTTCATCAGATTTACTTTTACATGTCATATTCTATGATTTTCCTACTCTTCCAGTGATCTTCATTTATTGTTTACTTACTTAGCTCCTCATTCTGCTTCTGAACTCAGTAGCATAGCTGCCATTGGCTTTAAGGACAGTTGGATTATCCTGTGTGAGACTAATTATGCTGATTATTTCTAACATCTTCTATACTCTTTTCCCTTTTCTTTGCATGCCTGTAGAAGTGACAGAGTTAATTCGTTACAGACTCAAAGGTAACTTGCAAGACTGCTGATTTGTAGACACTGAGCTGTCGTTAGTAAAGTCTGGAATTTAAAACATAAAAACAATAACATTAGAGTACAAAGGATTTTCTGAACTAAATTGTGCTGAGTCCTGTATAGTCTCGTGTTCTGCCATAAGGGATTGACAGTCTGAATCATGACCATTCAATTCTGCTGTACTTAGGATGGTCAGATAATAGTTCTAACCTATGAGGCAAAATATTGTCCTCATCATAAAATGTCACAATGAATTCTTTTATAAGACTTGTTTTCTAATCTTGTTTTCCCTGTTGGTATATTTCCTTTGTTATGACTGAAGATTTAACTCCTTGTTGGTGCAATGCAATCCCATACCCCATAGAAAATATTTCATATATTTATGTATTAGAAGAGATGGATGTTCCTCACATGACAGCAGCATATGCAGCCAATCTTGCACATCTGGAATATACTGCATATGTGGTTTATCTCATGGCTATGTAAATGCAGTATGTGATGTAGGTCTGGGATGTCTGGGATGTACAGTTAAACACGTGGAACTTAAATTACCTTTGTTTCTGAATGGGGAGTTCATGAATACAAAGAAACAGCAAACATAAAGACAGTTCTGTTTTCTCTATGTTCCTCTTGCTCCTATCTTCTAGAAAAGGTGGAAGAAAAGACCTGACTGTAGTACAAAATTGGAAGGAATTAAGAAAAGGCAAAATGTTCAATACCTGAGAATGATGAAAGAAAAACAGATAAGCTTAATGGATAGAAGAAATACTTATGCTGGGGGAGAATGGCAGGGTGGCATCAGGGGACAGGAAGCATGCCAGACATGAAAGAGGAGGTCTGATGTTCAAAGTATAGTATTGTAGACCTTGGATGAGCCAATTGGACTATGACAGGTTAGGTGTGAAGCTGAAGGGTTGTATTCACTGGCATCCCTATTGATTTCTAAATTTCAGTAGCATTTCTGCTGATGTGTAGCAGTGTTGGTGCTGCTGCTTATGTTCACCACTACCTCATACTTTGGATTGGTGACAGTGACCTTTTGCTTTTATTCAGTTTTATCTGAATTAATAGAAATCTTTCTGATGGACCTAAAAATAATATATTTACTACAGATTCTGTCTTTTCAAGTCTTATTAAAAGTAAAATGACAAGAAGAAATTATGTGATGCTGTTTGAACAAATTAAGCCACTGTTTTCTCAGAAGAATCAAGTCCTGACTGTAAAGTCCTTGTCCCTGCAAGTAGTGGACATTTTTGCATTTTCACAGTGAAATACATGTAATAATCCTTCAGAGTTATTGTGAAGATACGTATGTCTTTATGGAGTAATAGAATGTTACTGTATGTGAAGTACCTACAAAGAAATTAATAATTCTGTATCTGTAGCAGAATCTGAGATGCCATTAAGGTTTATGATCAGGCACTGAAACAGGTATAGGAGATGAAATATTGAGTCATTTATTCTTCTTTCTTACTCATTTTTCCCATTGGATGGCATTTGATGGCATTTATTATGACATTGGATGTCATAATAATAAACACACAGCAGATGATGAATTAAGATGCCATGACAAATCTTGCTTTTGGCATTTTATAATTTTTCTGTGCTGTGGTTTTTGTTTTTTTTTCTAAATTTTCTTTAGTCTATTTTTTTAATGCATTATTGAATGTAACAGTGGTAATTCAAGGCACTGTGTTGCAGTTCTAATAGTAAGTTAGTAAGGACAGATTTTCTTTAAGCCTTTACAATTATATTGCTCACTACCGTTTTCTCTTCCACATTTTGGAAATGGAAAATTATGTATTTCTTCTACAAAATTAGTAGCAATCTAAGAAATGCTTCTGTTTTTCTTGAAAATAATGGAAATGGTCTTTTTGTTCTTTCATACTTGTCCTTCTGCTTTCCATTTTAGATGTGGAAGGTTTAGCTTCTCAAATTATTATTGATGCTAATGATGGAATAAGAGGAGTAATTGAATGGGAAAGTACCAAGTAAGTCTTGTCTCCTTGAAGAACTCCCTGTCTCAGCTAATGATTGGGCTTGCCCAATTATTTTCACTTTCAAAAAACTCTTAACAGCAGTGTCACATCTTTGAGATGGCAACACATTATTCAGTTCAGTAGAACTGGAAAGTGGAAATTCCCACACTGAAAACCAACCTTTACAGTATGTTTACTCAGAAATCTTATGCTACCATATACTTATTTTCACTACTGTCCTTTTCTATTGTGAACTTCGATTACTCCCCCAGCCTTCATCCGGTGCTCCAGCCTCTGCATCCATGTAAGCATGCATGCTGGCAACTCCCAGACCTTTTTCTCAGATTTCCAGGTGCCAGGAAGAAGTCGTTAATGATAATAGACAGGTTTAATCTGCCATTAATAAGCAGAATAAAAGGACAACATCGTATAGTTTAATTCCATTTAGATAAGAAGTTAAGGTTAAAAGGTAGCATTAGACAGTTGTAGTAATGCTTGTACTTTAATGGTGCCTTTTTCTTATAAAGCAGAAGGAGTGATTTGAAGTGAAAATATTGCAATTATCTACCATCTTATTCAGAAGAACATGCTTAGTGAGCACTGAGAATTTGTCTTGGTTTCTCTTTTAGTTTTGAAGTCAGTGAATCTCACGGGGATCTAACAATAATGGCATACCGAAACAAAGGATCTTATGGCAATGTGTCTGTTTTTTTTTATGCACAAAATTTGGAGGCACAGCTGGGTTTGGATTTTAATGTGACCTCAAGGGTAAGAGGCAAATACTAAATCTAGCAGTTTTCATTCCTTCAGCTTGCTCAAAATAATGTCTTCTTGTTTATTCTGCACAATTTTCAGTAGTGCAGCTAGATTTTTCAGCTTATTTCAGATGCTTTGGTCATCTGAATAGAATGAGATAGAATTAGTCATGGTATTTTGCTCTTTCTCTGATTTTTTTTTTTTTTTTGGTACTGAAGCATTTTAAATATAAGATACCTTGTAAACTTTTAAACTTCTATTTCAAATATAATTTTGCTTGCGCAAGAGCATATAAGATTTCCTGTAAGCTTTAATATCTTTTACAGGACAACTTTCGAAGTTGCTCTTGCTTGTCCTTATTCTGCTCAACTTTTTGCTTCTATTTCAATCAATGTATAAGGGACATAGAAATTATAGCTCTTCTTGCCTCTTCTTCTTTCCTATTTAAGACAATTCTGCTTTACCTTAGCTAAAAAATTCTTTATGTATTAATAGCTGTTGAATATTCAATGCTTTCTGTGTTTCTATGCTAGACTCTTTTTTTTGCCGATGGAGAAAAGAGTAAACCTGTTGTTGTTACAATTTTTGATGATGATATTCCTGAAGGTGATGAAAGGTTCCAGTTAATTTTAACAAATCCCTCTCTGGGTCTGGAATTAGGGAAAAACACAACAGGTAAAACTTAGTTTTGATGTTCTCATTCTGCAGAATTGTATGGCAGTCATTTTAATTTAATTCCTCTGAATAATCATAATTCAGGAAACACTATTGCCCTGCTATGGCAGATCATTAAACTCCTTTGAAAAGTTCTTAAACATCTTTGTGAAATGTGTGCAGTTAACAGGACAATATGTTATAAAAAGGAATCAAAAAGTGCAAAATGATCTTTTTAGTAAGAGAGTCTAGATTCTTCCTTTCTATAAATCTTCCTAGAAAAAACCAACTTTGGTATTTTCTTCAGGTAATACCAGGACATAAAAGCATTATACATATATTAAAGGAAGAATGGGTTTATATATATATGTATTTTATTTGTATATGTGTGCAATTATACTTTGCTGTGTTAATTAAAGAATGTTTCCACTATTTATTTCTCAAAAGCTACAATTACTATACTTGCCAGTGATGATGGCCATGGAGTTTTGTCGTTCAATAACAGTGATCACTTCTTCTTACGAGAGCAAACAGCTCTCCATCTGATGGAAAGTGTTGCAGTATTAAATATTATTAGAGAACCTCCTCAGGGAATATTTGGAACTGTGACTGTTCAATATCTTGTAAGTGAAATTAATTCTTCAGAGCCATCAGTGGATTTGACCCCTTCTCAAGGATACATCATATTGGAAGAGGGAGTCAGATTCAAGGTAAAATGATGGTTGTTACAAAGAAGTGAAGAAAGCTTTTTCAGAATTGTTGGAAAGATCTCAAAAATGTCTGTGTTTTTTGCCTGTGTTTTTTCTCATGTATTACTTTTTTCTTATGTTTTCCACATTCTCAGAACAAATTGTGTTGTGGGAGTGCATGAAAAGGTGCTTTTCTGTAGATATTTCTCTCTTTGTAATTGTTTAGGTAAACTGAAAACAATATAATGGATATATAATGTTAATATATGAAGCAGACCATTTATTTCTATGTATTTAGCATGTAACTTAAATACAAGCTCTGACAGGAAGTCATAAGAGAGGGGCTGAGGGAGTTGGGGTTGTCTAGCCTTAAGTGGAGGCTCAGGGGTGACCTTATCACCCTCTACAACTACCTGAAAGGAGGTCGTAGTCAGGTGGGGGTTGGTTTCTTCTCCCAGGCATCTAGCAGTAGGACAAGAGGGCACAGACTCAAGCTCTGCCAGGAGAGGTTTAGGTTGGATATTAGGAAGAGATTTTTACAGAGAGAGTAATCAGGCATTGGAATGGGCTGCCTGGGGAGGTGGTGGATTCACCATCCGTGGAGGTTTTCAAGATGAGACTGGATGTGGCACTTAGTGCCATGGTCTAGTAATGATGGTAGGGTTGGATTTCATCATCTCTGAGGTCTTTTCCAACCTGGTTGATTCTATGATTCCATGATAATTTGCAAATGTATGTAGTTAAGCTAACAGTAAAAATCCCATTCTACTATGTGACCTGAACTGAACAGAGTATGCTGTAGCAAGGGCCAAAAGTGAACAGCTCCCAGAGTCATAGAAATAGAAAATTTCTTGTTCTTCCATGAGTACCAAGCTCATTGCCTCTGCAGTGTTCTCTCAAGAATCTCATCTAGAAAATGAGCTACCTTAAGTGTGTGAAATCCTGACCCCTCTGAAGTTTATGGCTGTTTGATTTGATTTGATTTGATTTTCTTCAGTGAACATGGTTACTGGAGTAGAATCTGAATCCAGCCTTTCTGGAAACACTGCTTTTCAATTTCTGAACCTGAAATGCACTTGAAACTTCAGTCATGACCAGTTTAGCAGATCTGTGGGAAGTGGGAAAGCAAAAGATTTCCTCTTACAGTTTCTAAATATGGTTTATTGCAGATGTAAACAGAGATCTAAAAGATTGTAAATTCCAGTTTAGTTCCAGGTCCATCATTGCTAACTTATTTTTTCTATGGCAAAGAAATGTGTACCCCTCTAACGTTTGCCTGTTTGGGTAACGGGGAGGATGATTGTGAGCCCAAAATGACAGTGAAAACACCTACTTCTTTCTAGATAATTCTCTGGTGATTTGAGATCACCTTGAGAGGACCATATTATCATGCACCATGGTGCAGCAGAGGGAAGGAAGCATCAAGAAGAGAGAGAGTATTTCAAGTTTCTCTCTATTCTTGCTGATTTTCCTTTCTTTCTTCCCAGTATCAGAAGTGGAACTACCCTGTTGTCCTGGAGCGAGTTCAGTTGCCAACTAAAGTAAATTAAAACCTACTTGACTGAGCTGTGTTTGGAGATGAGGTGTACAGGGACTATGAATTACCAAGGAAGGTGCAGAATAAGTTCAGAAGTATGAAAAAAGGAACAAAACTTGTTACATTTCAGAGAGTCTTAGGAAAAAAAGGTGTAAAGAGGTGAAGGGAGAAAGGAAAAAAAGGGGATATGCTTGTGTTAGTGTTGCACCAATGGAGGTCACCAGAAGGATGACTAGAATATGAGCCTGAATTATTGCTACCTCACTCCTGTCCTCTCCAGTTTCAAGAGCTTTTGTTGTGCTGCCATGCTGTCCAGAGCCATACAGATAAAGAATAGAAACAGCAACATGGTCATCATTAGCTGTCAAGTCTCAGCAGCTTTCTGTGATTGTTTTCTTGTCAGACACTGCATATTACTGCAATCCTGGATGAAGAACCAGAAATGGATGAGCACTTTATTGTCACCCTGTTCAATCCAACTGGAGGAGCCAGATTAGGCACCAGAGTGCAAACTATGATTACGGTATTACAGAACCAGGCTCCACTGGGGCTTTTCAGCATCTACCCAGTTACAAATAGGTACTAAACACCAATTCTGTAGAAAGGAGATGTTTCATACTCCATAAAGATGGTATCCCTCTGCAGTTTTGATTTTGATTACTCCCTTTAAAGAAATTCAGCAATCCGGTTGTAAAATTTGCATTTTGAAAATTGTACACTATCTGTCAAATACTATTACTGCTATACAGAAGAACAGAAAAACACTTAAAATGGCCTATTGATCATTAGAAATGTTGGCTTCTCTATGGATTTTTTTCATGAACGGTACTTCATTAGTCCCTAAAGATTCCACAAGTAGAAAACCGTGTTAAAAGCTCCCAATCTTGCCAATGGAATCATACATTTTATAATTTGGGGTTTTTTAAGCTTATGTAAGATACACTCTCACTCAGGGCTATTTTTCAGAACTGAATGAGCCATTTTACCTGGGCAAGTTCAAGAAGTGGGCCCATGAGTATTTGTTAAGGTTTAATAATAATAAGACCAAATGCAAGGTGCTGCAGTGGGGTCAGGGCAACCCCTGGTATCAATACAGGCTGGGGGATGAACATATCAAGAGCAGCCCTGCCAGTGAGGACTTAGGGGTGCTGGTGACTTTTTAATTAGGAAAGGGACTCTTTATTTGGAACTGCAATGATACGACAAGGGGTGATGGTTTCAAATTGAAGGAGGAGAGGTTTAGATTAGATGTTAGGAAAAAGTTTTCTTACTTTAAGGGTGGTGAGACATTGGAACAGGTTGCCTAGGGAAGTGGTAGCTGCCTCAACCTCCGTGGTACTCAAAGCCAGGCTGGATGAGGCCTTGAGCAACCTGGTCCAGTGAGGAGGTGTCCCTGCCCATGGCAGGGGTGGTTGGGACTAGATGATCTGTAAGGTCCATTCCAACCCCTAAAATTCTATGATTCTATGATTTTTACAGGACAAGGGGGAACGGATTCAAACTGAAAATGAGTAGTTTTAGATTAGATATTAGGGAGAAATTCTTTGCTGTGAGAGTGGTGAGGCAATGAAACAGGTTGCTGAGACAAGCTATGAATGTGCCATTCATGAAAGTGTTCAAGGCCAGCTGGACAGAGCTCTGAGCAACCTGGAATGTGTTGCTGCCCATGCAGGGGAGTTGGAACTGGATGATCTTTAAGGTCCCTTCCAACAAAACCATTCTCATATTGTATGAGTCTGTGATGTGGAATGACTTTTTCAAAAATCATTCAACTGAAACTGTACAGATGGCATGTCAAATTTCAGGCTGGTTTAAGATTTTATTGAACTCCATATGATTTTGTCAAGGTCTTGTGGTAAGAAGCAGTAGACAACCTTAATCAATGTCAGTCCATCAGATAGTAAAACCAATCTATTCTTTTTATTCCATATTCTGCACTGGAATTGTACCATAAAATTCTTATTTGTCTTATATTAAAATAATACTTTTTGAAATTTATTCACAATTCTTACATTTAGGACAAATACCCTCACCGTTGAAGAAGCCAACACTACAATTTATTTGAAAGTTTCACGGAGTAATGGTCTCAATATGTCTGTGAGCGTTGAGTGGGAGACGGTGTCGGATACTGCATTTGGCATAAGTACGTTCACTTTATTGAGTATCCACTGCTATTTTCAGAGTGGAGGTAGCCAGAGGCTAACTGAACGTGTGGAGATGCAACATTGGAGTGTAAATTCACCTATTCAGACTTGATCACATTAATTAATATTTTAATAGCATATCAGAATTCTTTAGACAGAAGTGGCTAGCTGCATAAGAGTCAGCTTGTCATCAGCCACTGCTGCCAGTGTTTCCATAATCTGTACTGTTCTTTCTTTTTGCCCCTTAATATATTGTCACCAGATTTTGATTAATAAAATCTGTCCTTTATTATTTGTAACTTCGGATTTTTCTAACATAGTATAAAAGGCACACTATTTCCTGTAAGCCAGTCAAATAACTTAGTCAGTTTAAGAATCTTAGTGACATGACTCTTGTTGTGATGATGGAGAGAATGAGAATAAACACATTTTGTAGTTTCTGTATCACTTTTTTCATTACTTCCTATCTAGTTAATTTTCTCATGAGTTAGATTCCAAACTGAGTCACTCTGAATCACACTGAAATTGCCTATGTATCTTCCATAAGTAATTGTAATAAATGAATATTTATTACATAATCCTCATTACAACCTCAGTGTTATACCATTTCAATGTATATACATGCATTTATACCAGCTATTCAGAGACAACTTCAATAATTCTGATACTGGATCTTGTTTTGGCAAGTAAAGAATGAAAATGGCATTGTAAAAAAAAACCCTCAAGGATAAATTTTCTTTTATTGTATTGCAGGGGGTAGTATCAGTGTGCTGTCTGTCTTGCAAAGCTTTGTGGAAGAATCAGCAGCTAGCTGGTGTTTCTTTCCATCAGGAGAAAACCTGTATGGTGTGCTGTTGCGTATGCCTCCTGCCTCATTTTCTACTCTTTACCAGTGGAAAGGAGTTTTTGTTGCCGTTGAGGTAAATGCTTGCTTACAAACACCAAGCATGGTACCTAATAAAGAATTTAAGTCTCAATTCTACTTTTTTATTCCTCTCAGAATTTCAGTATGTGGAATCCTAAGAGCTGTGTGTCTTTCCAAATCCGTGCCTCTCCCTACCTTGTGATTACTCATGGAGGAGCCACAGAGGGTGCTTCCAACAGCAGTGTGTATGCATTCATGCCTAGACGCAGACTGTTGAAGGTAAATGTTTACTTAGAAAATAATAAAATAACAGGATTAGAAAGGACTTTGGGAGGCTCTCCACTCCAGCCATGTTTTAGGAAAAAGTACTCTCTGGTCACCTAGGTGAGAACCAAAAATTTTGAATTACTTTAGTGATTTTTTTGCAGCTGGTTGTCTACTATGTTTTTATATTTATATTTTGTTTCGGGGGTGGAATTAAATGAAGAAATTGTGGAGCAAGGAAGCCATGGAGCATTTTCTGAAAAACATACAGGTCATACTAATTCTGTAAATTGATCCACATATATAGCCAT
>NW_008679981.1:19010-45309 GCF_000695815.1 Acanthisitta chloris | reverse complement strand
TAACCCTGTGTTCAGCACAAATCCTAACTATAGCCCCATATGAGCCACTGTGAAGGAAGTTAACTCTACTTCAGCCCAAATCAACACACAGGACAAGAAGGAATGGTTTCAAACTGAAATTCTGTAGGTTTAGATTAGATATTAGGAAGAAATTCTTTACTGCAAAGGTGGTGAGGCACTGGAACAGGTTGCCCAGAGAGGCTGGGAATGCCCCATCCGTGGAAGTGTTCAAGACCAGGTTGGATGGGACTTTGACCAACCTGATCCAGTAGAAGGTGTCCCTGCCTATGGTAGGGAGGTTGGAACTAGATGATCTCTGAGGTCCCTTAAAACCATTCCATGATTTTTGCTTCTATAATTCTATTGCTAGACCCGATGACCTGAAAATGCTTCTAAGGATGCTTTGAAAAGTCAGTGGCACCTGTATAATCAGTTCTTCTGTTTCATTTATATAGTTGGTTACTTGCATATATATTTGTCTTTGGACCTTACAAACAGTTTTCCCCTTCAAGTGTCAGCTTGTTAAGAAGAAACACCATACACAGTTTTCATTTGTTTTGTAAGAAATGTTTTCCAGATGCTTTTTAATATTCCTGAGCTACCCCAAACCTTAGCACTTGCTCAGGTGTAACCCAGCTTTTATTTCATATGTCACAAAATCTTCTTCAGAAGCTTCTTCTGTTGAAAAGTGCAGTTGGAAAATTAGATGGTTCCCAGATGACTTTCTTTTTTATACCCCAGCAGAAATATAAATCCCATAGCTGTTGTAGCTCTAGAAAGAGTGCATTAAGAAGCTTGTATTTGCAGTGTTGCTTCCAAGAGAGACAGAAATTTGAAGTGTGCTGCGTCGGTGGCCAGGGCTTTCTTTTGCTCTCAGCCTGGGTGCAGCTAGACCAGCTATTTGTTTTATAGTAGCCCTCCCACTGGTTATTTAGTGCAAAGCAGCATCTTGGACTTATCATGAAAAACATAAGCCAAATTCTTGGCTGAACTGGAAAAACATCCTTGAGTGTTTTTTTTTTTTCCCTCTGGCCTCGGTGGAGCCTGAGGAGCTGTTTGCTTTCATGTTCTGCTGAAACACACAAACTGGAGCTGCCAAATGCTGCTGAGGAGAAAATCCATGGAAATGTGATGATCAGCTGAGTGGGAATCTGTGCAATAGACAGGAAGAGAAGGTATGAAGCAAAGATAGGGGGAAGGCAGGAGAAATAAAATTTAAGTCATGTTTCAAACAGCTCTTTTGAGAAGCTGGTGATTTTGGTAGTTTCTGAAAGCATTTACAGCAGCAAAGTGCTTTGTAGTTTATTTCAAGGTATGAACTGAACTAAATGACCAGCCTATTTGTGGTGATTTACTTTAGCCATATATAACTAAGATTTTCCAGAGATCACTTCTGTATTCTCTCTGCATCCACATTTGACATTGACTTACTAATTTTCAAGAATACCTGCTTGCAATGATAAAGAAGTCTGTTCCTCCTGTTTCCTAAATCAAATGTCATTATTTTCTTTCTCACTTGTGCCTGTGAATCTAATATATAAAACAGTCTAATTCTTCTCACAGTGAGACAAATAATGTCCAGGAAATGGATAAAAATCACTAAATCTCATATTCTTGCTAAGCAGTTCTATTTTTCTTCAAAAACCTCTGCCAACAAAAACTAAACCCCGGTGTCTACACTGACTTTCCCATTTCTAAAAGTTAGGAACCATAACTGGAACTTTGTATGAATAGTGATTAATTCATAAGATGTAGCATATGGTTTGCAGCACAGGTGTCATGGGTTAAAAAGGCTGGAAATTATTCTTTATTGCATGATACTCTAAAAAAGTTTGTATGAATAAATTCATTGTAGATATCAAAGTGCCTTGGCTGAAAAAACATCTTTACAGCTGTGTTTAGATAGACTTAAAATAATACTGTTCATCTGTGTTGTACTTTAATGTAATTTGACCAGTTAGTAAAACTGAAAGTACATTATTAAAAACATACCACTACTACTGTACAACTTTTCCAGAAATACACAGTACTTTTGTTGATAAGATTCTGCATTAACTTTTCAGCTTCACAAAACTAAAACCCAATCCCCCTCATTTCCTCAGTCTCTTTTATAGAATTGGATAGGTCTGTATCTTTTTAGCTGGATGTGGATACCTCTTTCCTCCTTTTTTTTTGGTATTGTTTTCCTTTTACTTGTCAGTAAACCTGAATATGTGTGAAAATACATAGCCTCCCTCAAGCACTTCATATCCTGCCTCATATTGAAAAGTGCAGAATTATTTTTAAAAGTTCCTTAGACAGTACCTCTCCTGTATGGTCCTATTGTAGGTCCATGAGCTATGCATGAAAATCCAGCAGACTTTGAAAGCCACTCTGTCCTTCTTGCTCTGTTCTGAAAGAGTAAAGCTATTGTGCTCTTGTCAGTCTTGGTGAGAATGGCTGAATCACTAGTTGAGACTTATGAAAGATAAGTCTGAAAAAATGTATGGAAAATAAGTATGTATGCATGCAGCATTTGTGTGTGGGTTTCTGTTGGATTTTTTTTTGGCTGTTGTTTTCGTTCTGGGTGGTTTTGTTTGTTTTTCTATTTGATTCCATCAGTTTGGCTTCGTGGTTAGTTCATTCATCTGCAGAGTTAGAAAGCAAGCCATTATATTTTGAGGAAGTGCAATTTTTATGGCATGGCATGCCAGGTCTAATGAAATCGAAAAGTACAAATTAAAATCCATTAAAGTAAGATTTATATATATTTTCTTTGTGGCAGCCTTGCAGATTAAGGAGAGCTTGCTGTGGTTTTGTTTGTTATTGGAATGAAGGCATTCATTAGGCACCCTGGCTGTCAGGCAAACAAAAAGATAGACTTGGGGAGCTGAAGCAAAATACGCATGTGTAAAAGAAAGGTATTTGGGAGAAGGTTATTTGTTTCTCAAGGCACTGCAGAAAAGTGCTTATACAAATCAAAGTTCTTGTGCTCCTAAGATGAAGATTTCCCAAGTTGTGCTGCTGAGGCTGTAACCAATGCACAGCCATAGGTAAATAGGTATGTAGTGAGCATTTTCAACAACGGTTTTGAACTGTGTATATTCATAATAATCCCTATAACTATGGAAGACAAAGAAAATAGTGCTTCTGACTTCACTAAGGCAGGACAATAAATTCAACTAGTATTGCAGTGCATGAGAATATTAAGGGTCAGCATTGATCCGCTTTTCTTTTTTTTCTTTTTCTTTTTTTTAATGACCTTCATTTAAACTAGAAATTTAAAAAGGTCCCCTTGATTACTCTTATTAATACTTAAAATCATGCCTCAAGACTTAAAGCTAGAAACATACTGCCACAGAGGCCATGGGAGGGAAAACAGTGCTTGAGGCATACTTGCCAAAAGCCTACAAATTTTTTTTCACGAATTTCCTAGAAGTTACCAAAAGCAGTAAGAGCATGTAATAAATTGAAAAGTTTAAAGTTTAAATGCAGTTCTGTCTACTGTGGCTGGTGAATCACAACCAATCATGCCCTTTTTTTAACTCTGATGCATTTGCTGTTGTAACTTACTGTAATGCTATTTTATGTAACCAGATAAAAAAGTATCACTTCGTGACCTCATAGATGTGTCCTTATCAGGTTGTCCCTTTTGTCTTAGGAAATATTTTCTTTCTGCAAAATCTTCCTGCTTTTTTTCCCTCTCAATTTGTTGCTTGCAGATTATCTCTTTTCCAAGAGGCATTCTGTAACAGAATAAAACCATTTCTGCTCCTCTATGAGGAAATGGCAAGATAAATGTAAATTGGGCTGAAATGCAGAGAGCTTTGAGAAATGATATTACAAAAATACCCGCAAAATTCACAAGCCTCAGAAATCCTATTTCCCCCTCCTCTGCACCCCTAAATAATAAGAATTTTGTATCTCACCCCCATGTGAATCTTGGCTAAAAAAATAAGAAAAATCTAACATTTATTTTGCAGTTTTGGGGTTTTTTTGGTCTAAACTGAGAAGAACTATTCTATTATCAGTTTAGCATTAGAGAGCAAAGATATTAATCTGCGTTCAGTTCCATGGTTTGAATTAATTTTAACTTACAATTCTGAAATAGGTTCACAGGGTAGCAACCTTTTGAGCTGAGATCCAGATGAGGTAGGTATTAGGACAACAAGACCAGATTATTCTCTGGCTTCCTCCAATTCTTATGGTTTTTACTTCAAAATACCTTGCATTCCATTATTATATCTTGTGTAAGGTTATAGCAAATGCAGTATGGAGTCAGGAGCCTGCAATACCCTGCTTATGCCATTCCTTGTGTGTTTCTTATCCTCAGGTGTTTCCAAGGCAGTCTTAAGTTGACATGGCTGCAGGGAAAGTTTCTGCACCACCAGGGTTATTCCTAAGTACACTGTTAGTTTTTTGTAATCTCTTTACAGGGAAACATACCCTCTGTGTCCCTGAGCTGCTCTTCTGTGTTTGGTGAATTCACCCAAGGAACCTGATAAATTTGAATAGTGTTGTTGCTCTTCATGAACATTAAACAACACGAGTAAGAATTGCCTTTTTAAGACTTTAAATTTGTGCTATTTCTATCAGTAAAGACACACTTTGGCCTGGTTCCTCCTAACACAATATTAGCAATTTGAAAAAGTGAACAATGTAAAAATCTGGAGATTATTAACTGGATAGATGTTCTGAGCAGAAGTAAAAAACCTCAAACATTTCCACTAACACTGATTAGTAATAAAATATTGTTCCTGATTAAGGCTAATTTTAAATTCTGGGTGCAGGATAATTGTCTTGTTGCTTTGGGGAAGAAGAGACAAAGTACATCTATAAAATTCAACTGCAAATGTTTTCCCGTGCTGCCTCATTGATTCACAATATCTTGCTGTGCATCCTTTATGATTAGGGATTTACAAACCATGCAGGTCACAGCATTATTCTCAGCTTTGGTTAATTCCTCTCTGCTGAGGGTCCTGGGTGTGCTGTATAGCAAATATCCTTGGGCTCTTCAACACTCAGAGATTTCTACAGCAGCTTTGTGGGTTCATGTTATGGTCTTAAGCAGAAATATAATCAGCATATCTACTGGATATTTCAGTTTTACTTTTTGGTGTGATTCCACCATGTCTCAAAATGTTTGAATGCACCATAAAAAATATTAGGCAAAGGGGAACTGAATGTATTGGCAGCTGTTTACATTTCTGTTGGATCTTTCCACCCAGAGAGATGTTAGAGGGAGTTAACTTTGGACTGCGCAGTGAGCTCACTGGTAGAGTGCTACTGCTAAAATCATCAGTAATAAAGAGGCCAAATTCACAAACCCCATATTGTTAACAGGCTGTTAAAGTTGACAGGAACCATATTCATCTCTCTTGCCTCTGCTGTTTCAGACTGTCTACAAAATTCAAGTGAATGACACCATGAGATGATTTAGGCTGTTATTGTACAAATCTAATTTAATCTTCAGCCTTTCACTTTCCAAGTCCCTTTCTCTTCCCACCCCTTTTGCCCCCAGCATGCAGACCTTTGCTACCACCATGGGATGCTGTTGTCCTGTTAGTTCTGTGTTGGTTTTTGATTTGGTTTTTGGTGGTTGGCTTTTGTTTGGGTTTTTTTGGTGACTGCCATCTGAACTGTTCCATGGAAATAGTTTATTTTTAAAATAACCAAGCAAGCAGCCAGCCTTCACTCTCCTTTTCTGGGACAGACTGTGCATTCTGCACTGCTGATTGCTGAAGCCATAATAACAGTTCGTTCCTTTTCTCTGTTTTTGAATGGAAGAGATTCCTGCTAAGGAGTGATGCAAATCTGGATAATAATATGTTACTTGTTCTGTTTTGTGCGACAACTCTCTTGTCACAGGGCACACATGCAGTCAAGGTTCATGCTGTTCTCCATCAGTGATTTTTGTGATAGTGAAAATTGTAATTATGGATGCTACAGTATTCTAGGTCATTTTCTGAAAGGCCAAATTTAAATGCCTGTTCATCATTTAGCTTGAAATATCAGATCATGTTGGTGTAGTGTTAGTACAGTGGCTCTAACACAGATTGTCCCAGTTATTGCTTTACCAAAAAGAAGAGGAAAGCTGTTCTAGTTTGATAACTTTTCTGTTTTCCCACTTGCATTATATCAGCTGGTGCAGGTCATTTCTTCTCATATGGGGCTGCTGCCTACATACATAAAGCTCTAATTTAATAGTATTATTGAAATTATCAAGGGAATAATAACACTTGAAAATATAAGCCAAAGTCGACTAAATGCTTTGATAGTAACTGTACAGGAAAATGAGTTCCTTCACTGAGGGAATATCTGACTTTAGTTGAGAATGTAGAAGGTTAGTATACTTTATGGTGTGTCAGGTTGCTAGAACCAGAATCTGCTATGATCAGAAAGGAGGAGGGGAAAGAACCCCTATATTACAAAACCACCCTAACCCCTAATACCCCAACCAAATCCAACCCAACCAACCACCACCACCACCACCACCAAACCAAACAACCAAACAGAACAACAAACCATCCCCCCCAAAAAAACCCTAAACAGTCAAAAAACCCCCTGTATACTTACAACCAACAGCAAAGAATTTCTCTTCCCAAAGTAAAATTAAGACATATGTTTTTCATGTTTCCTCAGCCTATCAAACCATTGAGTATAATCAGGCTTGGTTTTTAGAACTGTATTTGACTTTAGAATGAAAGATATTTTTCTTATTAGCATTCTGTCTTCTTTTGGTTAAATGCTTCTCTTACTTCTAATTAGTCCACAATTTATCTTTCTAACACCTGATCATCTGGTGTCACACTGCTCTGAGGAAGGAGGCCATGAGGAATACAGGATGGAAACAAGGCTTGGCTGCTGCTGCCTGCACAGGCAGTGTGGCATAGGGTTGGCTGACAGCAGAATGTGCCAGCAGGCAGCTGGGACCAGCCAGCTGGAGCCCAGGCTGCTCCAGCACTGACAAGACCTCACTGATGATGCACAAGTCCATGGGATCTGACCACCACAGGCAAAGCCAGGTGCTCCTATCAGGCTCTGTTGCAAGACTCAGACATGGCCAGAGGTGAACTGGGGCTCACGTTGGGCCTCTTGGTATCCTCACAGCCCTGACATGCAATATCTCTGTGGGAGGATGATGCTCAGAGTGAGCCATGTGAACAAGGCACATCAAGGTATTTTGCTTCCTTGAGAAGCAACATAGTTCAGCCCCTGCTGAGATTGTGACAGAGTGGGAATGGGAGGGTGCTGCCTCTCCTGCAAGTCTTCCAGCACAGCCAAATCACTCACTGTGGACTGTCAGCTGCTGCCTTGGCCATTGGCAGGATGTTACCAGAGATGAGCTTTGATCTCCTTGCTGCCAAGGTTCCCAATGGAAGGCTGCTTAGTGAAACACATGGGACAATCTCCCTCTTTCTTCCTACTCTTAATCCTGTCCTGCAAAGATGATTGCCTGCCTCTGCTCTGCAAATTGTTGCAATTGTGTTTGACAAGTATGGATTTTGGCGAAGTAAATAGAAGTTGTTATCTCATGCTTTTCTTTGTTTTCTTCTGCTATACTGGTCTATGGGGCACTAGTACTGCTATTAACTAGAAAATTTCAGCCAAGAGTATCTTCAAAGCAGAGCACAGGGGTTATTGGCAACTCCAGCTGAGGCTGCATCTGGCCTGGGCTACTCTTCTACCCTGAAGCAATTTAAGTGGTTTCCTGTGAGTCATCACCCGAGGTGAATCAATATGTACTTCTATGAGTGTTAGAATTAATGAAAATTGGTCTCTGATGGATTTGTATCTTATGATTACATCCTCTGATGTCTACTGAAGTACAAACACCAAATGAAACTTCTTGTGCAATTGAGATCCTGAAAATTGCTTTCTGTGCAGATTTTCTGCTAAGGATGAATGCATGTTATAGCTTCTCCTTTAGCAGAGGCACTGATCAGGGTCTCTTTTGCTCTCCAGTTTTCTAGTTCTGTAAAACTTAAGGATATAATGGCCTTGGAGATTTTTATCCTTCTGTTTAATGTGTTTTAAAATGGCAAGTAGGTTCAAAGATAACTGGAGAATGGAATGGCAAGTTATCATATGCAGACATAGTGTAATTGCATGAGATTTGCTTCTTCAAGAAGCCAAGTTAGAAAGAGGTCAGAGAGGTTTCCTGCAGAAAGATTGCCTAGACTGAGGGGGACTAGAGGGCTGGAGAAAGGTGCTGTTTGTAAATAGAAGATAAGCTCAAATAAACAAGCATGCTTTAACTATGCACAACCCAAGATTTAATTGACAGAGTGGATTTGGAAGGGCAGGGGCTTCTTAATAAAGCTTTACTGACTAGTTGGGACACTCTGAACATATTTAATGTACTCATAACTGGCAGATGCAACTCAGGAAAGCGCACTTGGACTTGTCATGACTTTCTTGACAGTTCTCTGAAAGCCATTAGCTCAGTTTGAAGCAGAGACCAAAAAATTGTAAAAATAATAAAATCTTGCCATCATCAAGAAGGATTTTAAGACAAAATTGAAGACATTATTTTGCTGTTGTGTAAGATCTTCATGCACTCGCATCTTATGTACTGTGTGCAGTTTTGGCCACCTGACCTGAACGAGGATGGCAGTACCATTGCAGAAGCTAAAATGATAAAGTGAATGAAACAGGCTGAGGAGGAACTGACAAAGATGCAGGTTTCTTCAGTTTGTAGAAGAGGTTGAGGGGTGAGGTGCCAAAGATTGCACAAAGAAGGCAACACATAAGGGTTATTAGAACTGTCATTCATCAATTCCAAAATACAAGAATTGAAGGACATGAGACATGGCAGTAGATAAATTTCAAGCACTCAGAAAAGAGCATTTTACACTGCAGGTTGCAAATTTTTGGCATTTACTAGTACAGGAAACAGTGAAGTTGGACATTATCAGCAGGTTCAAGAGAGCTGAGTGGATTTATGAGCAACAGCACCATAGATGGATAGCAAAAGCACAAGGGAGGATAGTACTGTCCATCATTTCTAATTCATGAAGTCTGAATGCTGGAGGGGTGAATAGATTATAGAAAAGGGGGCCTGCAGTACTCCTGAAACGCCTCTCTTACTGCTCTGTTGCAGAGGCAGCACTGGGCTTGGCAAACCATTGTCCTGAACTGCAGGGACATTCCTTAAGTCCTTGTAGTGTCCTAAGCCCACATGTTAGGCAAAAGCTAACATACAGATTGGAAGTGATGGTGTGTGAAACAACAGTTAGATTCCCTAGCTTTGTACGGTTTGTGTCAAAGGCAATGTTCAGTTGCTAATAAATGTCACTCTGGCATGACTATAAAGCCAAGAGGCAATGATTGAAACCATGTCAGGATTTGTGCTGGTTTGAGCTGAAGTAGAGTTAACTTTCTTCACAGTGGCTAGTATGGGGCTGTGTTTAGGATTTGTGAAGGGCATAGGGTTGATAATATGGAGATGTTTTTGTTATTGCTGAGAAGTGCTTACATAGAGCCAAGGCTTTTGCTGTTTTCTGCACTGCCACACTGGCAAGGAAGTTGGGGATGCATGGGAGATTGGGAGGAGACACAGCTGGGACAGGTGACCCAAACTGACCAAAGGGATATTCCATACCATATGACATCATGCTCAGTATATAAGGTGGGAGGAAGAAGGAGGAAGGGGGGACATCTGGAGTGATGGTGTTTGTCTTCCCAAGGAATGGTTACACGTGATGGGTCCCTGCTCTCCTGGAGATGGCTGAACACCTCCTGTCTTTGGGAAGCAGTGAATTAATTCCCTGTTTAGCTTTGCTTGTGTGTGCAGCTTTTGCTTTCTCTATCAAACTGTCTTTATCTCAACCCATGAGTTTTTCTAGTTTTTACCCTTTTGATTCTCTCCTCCATCCCATTGGTGGGGGAGTGTGTGAGTGGCTGCGTGGCTCTTGGTTGCTGGCTGGGGTTAAACCACGACAGGATTATTGCTTGAAGAGTAGGTTAAAGATTTTTCTCAGCCTGACTTTGCATGTTTTTCAGAGCTACATATTTAACTGTGGCTAATGATGGAATTAAGTCCAGAATACAAATGTTGGTGAAAAATTTCTTTTACGGTGAAATCTGTGAATTTGCTTAAGCATACACTGTTAACTAGATTCTCTTCTTTGACAGCAAAACACTTCATGTTTCAGCACTATACTATGAGATTGTTTAGTTAAATGATAAAATATGTAGAATAAAGTGACTAATTGAGAGGGGGGAGAGAATTGTATTCATATGCTGGTAAGAGAAATGAGCACAATGCATTTTGTGTGTGTGATCATAGCATTCTAACCTCAAAGAAAAAATACCTGATAGTATAGGAGTGGCAAACTATTTCTGAAGCAATTCCTGGAGTATTTCCTAAGTGATATTGCAAGACATAGCAATAAAAGAATTAATTTATAAGGCAAGTGCAGAAAAAAAATTTAAAAAAAAAAAGAAGGAAAACTGTGTTCTTACATTATGGCTCTCAAGGGGGTGTTATTTTCTCAAAGACAGCAGGTATAACAACACAAAAAAAAACCCCTTTGTGTATGTTATACATTACGTTGTGTTGTTTTGACTGTCTTATATCATGCTAATTATTTTATGGTTTTTTATCAAAATGAGTTTTTCACCAGCTTAAATGGCCACAGGAACCTGCATTTAAACTAACATGAAAGTCTAAAATACTTTGAAAACTCCAGTGGGTACAAATTTATAAGTGTTTATTGACTAATACTTTTAAAGCTCTTTGGGCACAAGAAAGTCCTTTGTCTTTTTACAGAATTAGACGCTTCACACACGTTTAGCTTTTTTGCCCTAGTCAGTGAAACTTTTCATGGAGTAAATTAAGTCTTGGAGAAACATATTCTTTCAAAAACAGCTGTTCTCTCTGCAAATGTTAGCCCTCCAACTGTTCTTCACTATCTTTCAGTCCATTTTAAGGCCAAATTAAGCTGGCTTTACACTCAGTGGTTCTTAATGCTATGAATCATTCATTATAATGGGTTGTTACTAATGTAAATAAGGATGCAGATTGGAAGGGAAGCATATGGTTGTTGCTCTATTCTCTCTTTTTAAATGTGTGTATCTGCTGGAAGAAGTAAAGAATATGAACTAAGAAAGAGAGATTGAGACATGGAAATATGATAAAAACCTGTATAAAGGATGCTTCAGAAAATAACTGTGGGGGAGGGGAGAGAAATTATGTAATTATTATATGGGCTTTTTAATATTTCTGGTGAAAAAAACCTGCAGATCTAGTGGTATCATGAAGAGTCAAGTAAGTGATTAAACTTGTTTCTGAGATGACATACAACCACATAGGACATAAAGGGATCACTAACAGGTAGAGGGCAAGGAAGATTAAGAACTGGACTCTGACTGAGAGGACTTCAGCTCCAAGCAGTAGTTGCTACTGCTAGACCAGCCTGAAAGTCTGCAAAGAGCAGCTCCTTACTTTCTTTGAGATACCAGGTTCATCACAGATCCTGGCATTCTGTTGCCTTCATGATTTTCCTTAAATCCAGATGCTTTGCATCAGATATAGCCTATAGATCTGTGTGCAGAGATGACCAGTGTGGTCAGAGGTGGCAGAGGGTGGCCAGTCCATCCCTGGGCCAGCTTGCCAGTAGTGTTGATAAGTGGAAGTCGAGTTGCCTCCCCAGGGCAGCAAGTCAGGACAAAAGGACTAGTTAAATACCATATTATTTCTACCAAGACAAACATGTTTACTGTCAAGGCCAAACCTCTTTTGCTCTCAACATTCACATCTGCAGTGAGAATCAATCTTCTCTACCAAGAGTCTTGTGTGACTCGTACAGGGGCTGTCCCTCTGTCCCTCTTTGTTGTGGGTACAGTAGCATGGATGGGCATATACAGGAGGGGACTTGAATGGTCCATCTTAAATGTGACATAAGTTTTTGAGAAGTCTATTCTTGCACTGAAGGGTGGGGGGAGCTGCAGCCAGGCCTAGGGGTGGTGTTGTTGTTGGTAATTTCAGAGAAGTGTGTGTGCTCCAGGGTGGTTATATGGGGTTATTATGCTGCCTGTGATGGCCTGGGACAGGGTGCTGTATGGGCTACCAAGTCACAAGGGTTTCCTCCCCTTGGTGGGTTATTAACCTGTGTGCCATGCTGTCAAGCTGTGCTACACAGAGAACAGGATAGGACTGGATGAGGGAAAGGAAAGGAAATCATATTCTCTGACTGTACATGACTGTTCCTAGGGTTAATGGTCTCACTAAAACTACTGCTGGCAGGCAGCAAGCAGAACTTTAGTTTGGGTCCCTTAGGATGTGATGAGTGGGGAGGGAGAAAAACAACCACAGAAATGGCAGGCAGCAAAGTAAGTGAAGAGCCATACAGGGACATTGCTTTAGCAGTTTATGGAGAATAGTAGGAAAATACATACAGTTAGTAACCACTAAAAGATGTGAAATAGGTGAGGACTGAACTGAGACAAGGAGGCTTAAAAACACTAAAAGCAATTTTGGTTGAATGGCTTGACTATATAACATTTTAGACTGCTCAGCTGCTAACTAATAAGAAGCAGAGGAACAGATTTTGAAAGTTTAAAAGCTTTTCCTAATGGTGAAAGGAAGCAGAGACACAGACAGATGGATAGAGGTAGGGTTAATAGGGGCTGAATTAAGAACAGTAGAGCGTTCTTCCAAATTCAATAATGAAAAAGAACTGCAAGAGGATGAGACAGTAACAGTGAGAGTGAGAAGACAAGAACAATAATGAGTAGCTTGATGGTAAAAAGCAGATTGAAGTGATGAACTGGATTAGAATTAGCAGTTAGAACTGATGAAGCCTCATTCAGTAAATAACGTTTCTAATTCAAACTTCCAATAGTATCAACAAGTTCTTTTTCTATCCCTGGTATTTTTAGTAATTATTTAGCTTGCCCTTACTGCACCATTAATGTAGGGCAAGTGTCAGGAAAAGCAAGACACTACCTGTCTGGAAGTTAGTGATTTTCATATTTCCCCTTTGATTGCTGTTCATCCTATTGCTTCAGTTTTAACAGTGTTAAAACTTCTGTTCAGGTCTATCCTTCATCCTGGGAAGGTCTGCAAGCTGTCATACATGTTTCTGTTAGAGAACGGTCTTCTCTCACTATATGTTCCCATGTTCCTGTCAAAAGGGATTTTCCAGGCATGCTAAGTATGACTTCATAATTTTCAACCATGATGGCCTAGTATCTCTAGGTAAGAAAGATTTTTATCACAGACATAAAAATTATATCATAGGGTGGTTTTACATGTAGTGTAAGCCAGTTGATCTATTTATTTATTTATTTGTACACATCAAGTGAAAAGAAAAAATTATTTCTTTCCACCCATGTCACAGGTAGAATCAATTGCTCTGTGAATCAGTGCATCCAGGCATCCAGACGAGCTAAAGGTGTAATCCAAACCCTATCTAATCTACAAGCTCCTGAATCTGATTGATTTCTGTTGGCTTTATATGAAGGTGTGAACTGGAAAGACAAAGTTTTAAAATCTTTTTTTTTCCTGCTGAATATTAATCATGATGTTGCTTTGCTCAAACATTGAATTGGCTTTGTGCATGCTGTGGGGCAGATGCAAAAAAATTTATCATTTTTTTGTTTGGATTCATTTTATGGCTACAACCAAAGTTTATCCAAATTATCTTTTTTTTTTTTTTGTCATCAATTTTTAAGGCAGTTATCTCAGTATTGTCATGAGACGAAGGTTTTATGTACATGAAAATGCATACAGATTAGATTTTTTTTGTTCCAAAGATCAGTGATGGGTTTTAAGCAGGCAAGTGAAACAGAACTGTTGCCAGAACATATTCCCTTGTGAGTCTTTAAGCATCCTGGCTCTGATGTGGACAATATCTATCATTGTGTCTCATGCAGCATGAACATATTGGCAATATTTATCAAAGATGCATGTGAAACTGTCATAATTTTTGCTTCCACTTTTGGGTGAATTCCAAGTGCAGAACATTAAAAATTATGAAATCATAGCTGTTATTCAGACTCTAAAAGTTTGAAAAATGTCTAGAGGTTTGAGAGAAATTATATCTGAGTTGTTCTCTTCGCTCACATAAGAAGTTCAGGATTGGAGCACAGGAGGAGAAACAGAAAAAGGTGGAAAGTAAAACATGATGCATATGTCAAAGCTAATACTGAGTGCTGAAATGCTCTCATGTTATTCTTTTGGGGTTTGAACTTTAAGTTTCAAAGTGTAATCAGCATATATTTTAGTCTTCAGATTTGCAGAGAGCATGGAATGTAAAACATGGAAAGAAGGCCATGAGTTGTATGTGTTTTTCTGTAGAAGAAACCACTGAGAGAAAAACCACATAGAGAATGCACTGAACAGACAAGCAATGACCCTGCCCCAGTGCTTTCCCATTCACCTCACTTTCAAGTCATAGGGGAAAAAGGACTACATAAATTCTGCTGCTATCACTGTTCAGTTGTAGTCATCATGGAAAGTGTTAGGAAAAGCACTCTGGTCTGTGTAACCACATTGGGAACTGTTGTATATGTCACTTGACCTCCTCTTTCTCCAGACTTTGCTCAACCAAAAGGAGAATTTTCAAGTTGCTGTGAACTGAGTGTCCAGCACCAACCAGGCCACTTAATGTGTTGCAAAATGGAGCTTCAGAAAGGGGAGAGTACTGAGAGTAGTCATGATCAAAATGAAAGCTAAGAGAGAAAATCCAGGAAAGATGATCGTTGCATATTTCTAGAGTTACAAAACTAGGAGATGCATTCAGTGGATTCTGTTTTAGGGACTGATTAATGAAGCACATAAAGCTGGAAGGAGCAATATGGATCTCTTGTCATTGTAGTGCTGCGACATGTTGTATTGGGTTTCTGTAAGTGGCCATAAAAATAGGAAAAAATACCCTCTGTAAAGGAAGGAGATGCTTTGCACTAATCCTCCCTGCTTTTGAAATGGTATTTGGTAAGCCTAAGACAATTATCTGTGCAAATGGATTCAGTTAGAAGCTCATCCAAGTAATCGCTCAGAAAAAACAAGCTTGTGTGGTTGGATAAAATTTCTTCAATTTAAAAATTCAATTAAAAATTTTCTTTAGTATAAAAAGTCTCTTTAATTTGAAAAAAATCTTCATAAATTATATAGCAGTTTATAAATTTATAAAATTTCTAAATTTATATTTCTTAAAGTGGCTTTACTGTTGCATTTTCAGCACTTCTTTGTTTGAGTGACAAAGTATAGTGTCTATATATATCTCTACTATAGAGATAATATATAAGAAGAAATGTTTTTGTTAAAATGGCTGGGCTCAATTCACCCCCAACAAGAACAAAACATGCTATGATATAATTAAATTACTGCTTTTAAATTGTTCTTGTCTGAATTCTCTAGGCCAGAAGCAGAGTATTTCTTGTGGCTCTGGAACAGCATTTTTATTTGTACTATTACTAATAATAAGATACAATTATTTCATAGAGATACAGTTCTGTCCAACTAGAACTACTTCAAATTTTACCTGAATTAAAAAATAATTTAAATGGAAACTTTTCTGGGAGTCTTCTAGATAATTAAACCTGAAATGGAAGAGTGTATTCCTCTCTCCTTTTATTCAGTGGTTAGTTCATACACTTGGGGTAGGGAAGGGTTGCCTGAGGCTATCTGCAGTTACACCACAGTGCACCAGTTAGTGGTTTCAGCACTTTACCTTAGTTAAATAAGCTAAAATCAGTGCTTTAAGTGTGTCTGTTGAGGAGCAGGAGTATGTTTGGAACTCAACAGAAGTATGAAACCAAAGGTACAGGTTAAAAGGTACAAGACACTCTGAAAGCTGTGCTTAGTGGAGACTATGCAACAGCATTTTCCCTCATTTGGAGTCTTCTGGTCAGAGGAAGTGGCACCAACCTGGTGCCTCCAGTGACATTAGAGCTGAGAAGGATTTAATTCACAGATTTTCAAGGTAGACAGTTCTGGTGAGCAACTTGAGTCTGAGCATGGGTGAAATTAAACAGTTCCTTGTTATTATTGTCAGGATTTGTCAAGATTTGTCATCTAGATTTTCAGTTTGACTCTGACCAAACTGAGGTTTGTAAAACTTCTTTGCAGGCTAGTGCTTGTTGACGCACCCATTGCATCAGTTTAATCCAATCAACTTTAGCCTCTCTCCTAATCTCTATATTCAGGTGTGTATTGTGTCACTGTCACCAAGGTGGTACTTGGTGCTTGCAGGTGAGTCACCCGTTGCAGCCCTGTACTGCAGGTTCAACATCCAGCTCTCTGTCCTTTATGGATTGTTTTCCCACGACTTCTGGAGCTGAGCTGGCTCATACAGGGTTAACTTGAATGTGATCATACTCACTTTAGTGAATTCTTGTAATGCATAAGTTTTTGTTTTTCTGTAAAAAAAGGTTTTGCACTCTTTTACAGGTCTAGGTCCTAAGCTAGGCACTATTTGAAACAATTTACAAAGAACATTTTAGTCCTGGTCAATGTTTTGGTAATTGATTTACATTATCTTTTATCAGTACACTTATCTCTGGTGACTATTTAGAATACTAAAATAATATTATCATTGCTTCATGTTTTTGTAGCCAGGTTCATGTTCTCTTATGGTATTACAGAAAGAATGTAAACAAAGCCCTACCTTACACTTGTAACTCGTCTGTTTGGGTGTGAGTGAGAGGAGCTCTGGGAAAATTGGTATGCCACAAATATCTTAATTTATAGGTATAAAGCCTGCAGGTTAGGAAAATAGATACATTTTTTCTCTGTAATGAATTTTGGTCCCAAATATGTGAATTTCCCCATTAAAACTCCATAAATAACTAACCCAAGTTATAAATAATAAAATCAATCAAATACATTTCTCTATGATGACATTGATTTTAGTGGCTTTTTGACAGTATGCAGCTGTGTGAATTAAAACCTAAGTGCTTGCATTCATGTTTCCTCTACCTTCCTGCCATATTTTTGAGTGCTTTTTAAGTGCAACCAACAAACCAGTAATTTTCTTGTGAAATATGCAACAAGTATATGTGATTTGAGAAGAAATGTTTTAAAAAAAGGTCTCTGCTATGGAGCAATAGTACACAACAAACTTAAAACCCGATGGAAGTTAAAGAAAAGACTTTCACATACTTCCTTGGGATTTTGGTGGGACCCTTATGTTGATGGTTAATCTGTGTGGGGCTGCAAAGGGTAAAATTAATCTTTCCTCAATATGCACAAAATGAGGGCTGAATATTAAAATGCGTGGTGTCACCTCAGTAACTGTTCTGAAGTATCATGTACACTTCCTTGTCAATAAGCAGATGTGACACATGATGCAACACTTAAATGCTGCCACACAACCTTACACAGTACCCAGAACTGCATTTCCTATTCCTCATTATATTTTAATTAAATATTGATGGACAGTTTGTTTACATCAGGCTTTTATTCTGTTAAAAGTAATGCTAGCTTATGACTATTGTTAGTGAAATAGCTGGAGCAGCAAGTTGGTGATTAGTGTCAATTTCTCCTGTGACCTGAGAAACATGATCTAAATAAATTAACTTGTAATTGTCAGTTGAGCTGTTTTGCTGGGCTGGAATAGATTTTATTCAGCTAAAACTAGATGAATAACCCCAAAACCATTTTACTGTATGTACCTTATGTGCTTATGAATCTTATATGTATTGTAATGAGTTGTGTGAACTGTGATGTATAGACAGTGTATAATAAAAAAAAAAAAAGAAACATTATGCAATGCAAATTTTTAGGTACAAGTCTGGGCCCAGGAACACTGCTTTAGATGTTTTCTTAATTGGTCTCCTGTCTACTGGTTACACTGCATATTTGAGTTCTTCTCTGACCACCTAATGCATTCCTAACTTTCATGAGATTTGTATCTCCATTCTTAAATTACTGAATGAAATAAAAGTAAAGAAACACCTGAAATATATTACAGAAAATACAGTTGTGCTAGCAGTTGGAACTGCCTGTCCTGTAATTTTTCTCATACCTAATTCTGTTCCTAATTTTTCAGGATATAAATCCTGATCTCAATATAATGATTTAAGTGGTAGCATGGAAGAACTTGAAATGCATGAAAAAGAGAGAAACCCAAAGCAAATCAGAAGAAACCAAACCCACAAAATTATTAATAGGAAAAAAAAGGATTTGTACTGGGCAGATGAAAACAGTGATGTAACTGAGAGTAGTTTGTAATACAGAATATTGTTCAACTTCCTCTAGGGTGACATTTCAGACGTTATATGTGGAAGTACATGTATTGATTGTGCAGTTGCCTAATTAAGCATCTTGTTCCATCTTACAAAATAGTGATGAAAGAAAGATGAATTTTTGAAATGGAAACCCCACTTTCAGCTTCATTGAAGAATTATTTTTCCGGCTAGTAAGGGAAACGCTATGTGTCAACCATAAACCTCATAGTCATCAGTAAAATTACTTAAGTAAGAAACAGTCACCTCTGCTTCTTAGAATAACTTCTAAACTATAGAAGAAGCTATAGAAGAATAGCTATAGATGAATACCATTCTTCCAGGTAGAATGTAATATCCTCACAGGGAGCTCATATGCTCATAGCTGGAGTTTACTATTCGTGTCCTAGTTTATTTGCAACAGCTTGCTAGTTTAGGTAATCTCTCAGAAGTTGCAAATGAAGGCCTTTTGATTGACATCAGTTACAAACAGGCTATTCTGAGTCTAGCACTGCAAAGCAGCACAGGACTTTGGCCTTGTTTGCATGGGATTAGTACAGGTCAGATGTATGTGAATTTATATTAGACTGGGTAGGTAATTTTTTCTTGTTCCTGCTGTTATATACACCTCTTCCATGGTAAGAGTCACTTGTTTCAAATGAGTTTAATGCATTTTTGAAGACAGATAAGCTACTTCTGACAAGGCTACTTCTTAATTTCCAGTAGGTTTGTCCTATGTGGAATTGGTGAAATATGCAGCCATTCCAAAACAAGATGTGTAGAAAGTGTCTTCTCTTTATTTCAAATAGTGCATTCAAGAGAATGGGTGAGGTGTTTATGCCACTATGCATGCACCTTCTGAATTAAGCTAAAACAACCTAATTTGTTGATGTTCATTTTCTCACAAGTTGATAGGAAGAAGTAACTTTTCAACCAGCCTTCTCCCTGCTCCTTTTGAACGATACTGTAACTGCCCCCAATGGGAATGATGTAGATTTGTCTTGCATAGAACATTATTTAGGTGTTGCACAGGAGGAATCAGCAAACATGAGGTGGAAGCTATTGCTGAAGCATTTGTAGTCTAGTAATCCTGCATTAGCAAATTTGATTTGTATTAACTTGGGTGCCAGTGAGTTCAACTGTGAGAGTTTTCCCAAACCAAGGTGGTGTGCAGATAAAAAAGGATCAAACTGTCCTAAAGCACATGAACTGATGAGGGATGTGAATAAACTGTGTAACTGCATATCCAGCAATGTACCACACCATGTCTTAGCTCTGCTTGCTCATTTATGCCTCTGTTTGTGTTGAATTGGCTTGCTGTGGAATAAATGATGCTTTGTGGTATCATATCATTGTCTTTGTGAGGGTTATGGTCAGGACAGAAACTATACACCTAAAATATACCTACTGCATTCCCACCTAGTAAACACAGTAATGCCTGTATCAAGAGGGAGTTCAATAGATGTCTGTATCCTGTCCCAATAAGACATGTGACAGAAATTAGCAAGGTACAGCTGTTCACCATTTAATGTGTCAGAGCACAGTCATCTCAGTAATTGATTTGAGATAGTGTTATTTTGCTCAATATTTTTTCCCCTTCAAGTTATCTTTCTTTTTGGAAAGTAAAAACCTAATTTCTCACATTTGAATGTCGTCTTAAAATCCAATCCTCTCTGTTCAGGGGAGTTATGCCTGGAGATATCTAATGATCACAGCAGGCAGAGTCTCTCCAGGATGTCTATTTTAAAACCTAGGGTCTCAGTTCTAATATTTCTTTTTATTGCAGCCAATGGTGTTTTAATCATTGCTAATTTTTCAAATACATCATTAAGTGGAAAAAACCCACTTTAAGGTCATTATCTTCACATAATTTGCACTAAAATTTACCACTTTTCCATTCCTCAAAAAAACCCCAACCCCTGTACATTCAGTTCTACTTGGTGGTGTTTTATTTATATTATAGCTTCGCCTGATTTGAGGATTGATTATTTTACTGGACATGGTTTCATAGAGAGCAGTGCTGCTTGTATGAACCAAATTGATATATGTCACAGAATGGATGTGATTCATTAACAATTTATCAGCCAGTTTCAATGAAGATACTAGAAACTATACGGTCTAGATCTTCAGAGCCTAAGAATACTCATAACTTTTCTAGTTTGCTTGAGTTCTATTTTTAGAGAGACTCTAAGGCCAGTATAATGACAGTCATACCTCAGAAAACATTATTTTACATGTAATGTACTGAGTTGGCCAAGGCTTTTAAGTGCATCTGTTCATGTGTTCACTTATTAACTGACTCCCTAAAGACAATGACCAAAATGGCTTTTAAACCCAAAAGAGCCAACGTTTATTAGAATATTGCTTAGGAAGAACTTTTAAAATAGAGGAGGATAATGTGAATAAGTAGAACAGATTAAAAATAAGGAGAATTCATAAGTAACTGTCCCCTTGCCTGCTGTGCAGATGAATCCTTACTTTCAGGCTTTGCTTCTGTGAGTTTGGTGGTGGTGTGGGTTACAGCATATCTTATAGAGTGTCTGTAGTGCTTAAAGACTTTTAAATTTCTTTGGTTCTGTATCCAAAGATGTCTGATTCTTCATGGTTCTTTTACAGATCCCAATTACTGTAACACTGTACCCACTTTCTTTTTTCTGTGAGCTGTCTATTGAAGCCTAGAGACCACTGTCCGTGAATAGAGCTCATTGTATCTTAAAAAATTAGCTTCTTCCCCTGCTTTTCTGCTGGGTTGCCCTGAGACCACTCAGTTCCTTTGAAATGAATTTGTACACAGTCTGAGAGCAAAAGTTAAACAAGTAGTGTCCATCATAGTAAAATTATTAGAATTTGATATATATTTAATACTGTATGCTGTTGTAAATCCATTGGTTTTATTCTATTAAAGTTATAGGTCTGACATATTAAAATGTAGTGTCAATAGGATTCAAGTTTTTTCATTTTTGACTGATACACAAACAAATGACTGTAATATTTGTCATCTCTGATAAATACTCTGCACTAGACTTTCAATTCTGAGTATTTTTTGTCAATTTAGGTGGGTGAAATTTCAAAAAAATAATTTAAGCACTTGTGTTTCTGCTCAGAGTTTCACTGACAGATCCTGATAGCTGGACAAGTTAACTTTGTTTTCTTCTCATGCTAACCTCAAAGGAAAATGTATTTTCCCCAAACTTCCAGATGGCTTTTGTTCCAACAGAAAGTAATTATATTTTCTAGGTGCAAGAAATTCCTTATTGCACTGAAATCAGTATGTTTGTTTTTGATAGGGCTACTTCGCCCTTGAAAGTCTAGTGATTTTGGGCAACATTTGTCATGGAAAAGGTCATTTTCACTGAAACCAACACCTGTCATGAAAATCGAGTAGCCTTTCTATCACAGTCTTGTCCTTTTGTTTATGGCTATTGCATATTTGCCTGTAGATTTTTTTTGGTATCACCTTGTTGTGGTTTAACACCATCCAGTAACCAAGTAACCAAGCCACTCACTCCCCAGCCAGTGAGATCAGGGAGATGATCAGAAGGGTAAAAGTGAGAAAACTCATGATTGAGATAAAGGCAGTTTAATAGGGAAAGCAAAAGCTGCACACAACAGCAAAGCAAAACAAGGAATCCATTCACTGCTTCCCGTGGGTAGACATGAGTGTTCAGCCATTCCCAGGAAAGCAGGACCCCATCAAACGTAATGGTTACTTGGGAAGATAAATGCCATAACTCCAAGTGCCTCCCATTTCTTCCTGCTTCCCCCCACTTTAGATACTGAGCGTGGTTCCCAGGAAAGCAGGACCCCATCAAACATAATGGTTATTTGGGAAGATAAATGCCATCACTACAAATGCCTCCCATTTCTTCCTGCTTCTCCCCACTTTAGATACTGAGCATGGTGTCATATGGTATGGAATATCCCTTTGGTCAGTTTGGGTCACCTGTCCCAGCTGTGTCTCCTCCCAATCTTCCATGCCCCCTCATCTTTATAGTTAGCATGGCAGTATGAAAAGCAGTAAAGACCTTGGCTTTGTGTAATCACTGCTCAGCAATAACAAAAACATATCTATATTATCAGCCCTGTGTTCAGAACAAATCCAAAATACAGCCTCATACTAGCCACTGCGAAGGAAATTAACTCTACTCCAGCCAAAACCAGCACACCCCTTTACTGCTTTTGCTACTGTTTTAACACTTTCAAAGCATTTCAATCCATTGACTTTCATCTGGGAAGCATGTGCTACCAGCATTGTCACTTACCATGCACTACCAGTTTGTTGTGGCATGAACTTGTGCTTTTCTAAGCAGTGTTATTCCAGGTTCAGCTATTTCCACTTCAGCTTTTTATGCACTTTTCTTCTGAACTGCACATTTGTAACAATGACTTGTAAGACTATAAGGAGAGAGGAGGTACATGGTATTAAGAACTCTAAAAATTTTTGTCTAAGCAAATGTGGATAAAATCTATGATTAATTAATTACACTTCTTAACAATTAAGTTATGCTTTTAGAATAATATGAAGTTCAGTCATATCATCTCAAGATGAGTTCTCATCATCCTCAAAAACATTTGGTGAGGATGATAGAAAATTATATGTAAATTGCCTAAAATTTCTTGGAGCAAAAATAGAAGATTACTGTGGCCAGCTGGTGTTTAAAATGAAAAAAAGTTTAAATTAACAGCCTTAAAAAATAGAATTTAAGAATCTAAAAGCAGACTCCTCAGGTCTGCCATAGGTCTTCCTAATCTCTTTCTTAAAATGTGTTATGCATCTTGTCATATGACCTGGGAGACAATACTGTGTACTGAGACATATGTATATAACCTAACAAAAACTGGAAAAACAGATTAGAAATACAGTACTGGTCTTTCATTTTCTTCATATTCAAGTTAGCCTAATAAAGTCATACCATGCTGAGACACAGGACTGTGTGTTTTCAGCATTATTTAAGAAAGCTCCATGCTGAAAACTGAAGTGGACATAGCAACCAATATTTTTCTTAAAACTACTGCTGCAATTTCAATATCAATGAAATCTTAAGGTCAATAGGTTTTGTTTTGAAAGTCCAGCTTATATTCTGGCAATTGAGCCTATGCACAGAGGATATGGACATCGAGGGATGGTGGCTGGTTTTTTGCTTTAGAGTTAGCTCTCTTCCTTTCACTTTTCCTCCTCCTTATTGCTGCTCATGACACCACTGCCAGTTTCAAATGAGCCACTGTCATGTGGGGCTGAACTCTTACCAGAGTATCTCATGATAACAACCACAGTGAAGCCTGAACTCAGTCTTTGGTATTCAACCTATCGTTCCTTGTAAGGTAGATTTGTTTCATTTTGTGGGCAATGTGGACAGTGTCATTAATTTGAATTTACTGTTCGAATTGACTCTGTTTATTTTCATTTATCAATGAAAGCATGCCACATTCAGTCATATAAATTCACTAGCATTGTTGACTGCACACCAGTATTGTCCTGACATAGCATATTAGCAGTTTATATTTTCTACTTGTGAGACAAATGGAATGGGAGACAGCTTATGCAATGTAAACACACTTGTTTTAATCATATTTGAACTATAGCAAGTCGACTGCTTCATACTGGTATATTTCTGTATCTAAAAAGTAGCAATCTTGATGGATCTGTATATCAGGACTTCGATAAATTTTTTCTATTCTTATATCTAAGGATACATAAAACAATCGTGTGTATACTGCTTATAAAAATACATATCTCTTACTGGTTTAATATTTTTATGAAGGTTTGAGCAACGTGCCTCGAGGTTATATATGACCATATTCTTACAGGGTTTTGTAATACGTTTAATTGTAACATGATTCTCTCAGCGTCCTGCAAGCTAAAAGTACACACATCACATGGAATCTCTGGGTAAATACATGTTTCAGAATCAAATATTCTCAACTGGGAACAGCCCACAATAAGTCCCAACACAGTAAGATTACATGATCTAGCTGATTGTGTTCATTAGAGTACAGGGGAAAGAATGAATTATCTCTTAGAATGATGAGTCATACTATACAGGAACATGTAAAGGTAGTATTAACTCTCTGATTTACATATACAGGGAATAGACAGCTAGCAAAATCTAGAGGGACTTGTTGTAATGTTGTCAGGGTTTAACCCCAGCCAACAACTAAGCCCAACACAGCTGCTTGCTCAGCTCCCCCCTGCTCCCAGAGGGATGGGGAAGAGAATTGGAAGGTTAAAAGTGAGAAAACTTGTAGGTTTAGATGAAGACAGCTTAACAGGTAAAGCACAAAGCTAAGCAAAACAAGGAATTCATTCACTCCTACCCATGGGCAAAGCAAAACAAGGGGCTCATTCACCCCTTCCCATGGGTAGACTGCTGTTCAACCATCCCCAGGAAAGCAGAGCTCCATCACTTGTAATGGTGACTTGGGAAGACAAATGCCATCACTCCAAATGACCCCATCTTCCTTCTTCCCCCAGTATGCTGAGCGGTTTAGATGAAGACAGCTTAACAGGTAAAGCACAAAGCTAAGCAAAACAAGGAATTCATTCACTCCTACCCATGGGCAAAGCAAAACAAGGGGCTCATTCACCCCTTCCCATGGGTAGACTGCTGTTCAACCATCCCCAGGAAAGCAGAGCTCCATCACTTGTAATGGTGACTTGGGAAGACAAATGCCATCACTCCAAATGACCCCATCTTCCTTCTTCCCCCAGCTTTATATGCTGAGCATGACATCATATGGTATAGAATGTCCCTTGGGCCAGTTGGGGTCAGTCAGCTGTCCTGGCTGTGTCCCCTCCCAAGTACTTGTGCACCCTCAGCCTCCTTGCTGGTGGGGAGGGGTGAGGAGCAGAAAAGGCTTTGACTCTGTGTAAGCACTGCTCAGTGATAGCTAAAACATGTCTGAGTAACCAATCCTGTGTTCAGCACAAATCCAAAATATGGCCCCATGCTAGATGTTAGGAAGAAATTTAACTCTTTTCTAACTAAAACCAGCACAAATGTCAATGCAGTACCAGGAAGGCAACTCTGTTCTCCACCACTAGTGTCACATTATTCAACTAAAATTAGAGCTATGGAGTGTTAGTAAGATCTATGGTGACAGAAATGCAGAGCATTTTTTTATTACACAAGGAAAAAGACCCTATCAATAATATATTGTTGCATACAAATGGAGCTAAATATTACATTTAGTATCTATTTAATTTGTCCTTGAATTGGCTTGTGGCTTGGTAAAGGACAAAACCTTATTATTAATAGGAAGTTAAACCTTGATGCTTACATATTCCCAAGGTCTTACTTGAAAAAACAAGGCATTGCTTATGTTGTGTTCAAATACCTAATACTGAAAAACTACTTCAAACAAGTTGCCATTACCCTAAGAAACCATGGGCAACCAGACATCTGATGGAAATGAGATGCAAATAGAACCAATCTCTCAACAGAGACTGGTCTCCTTCCTCTATCATCTTCTCATTTTCCAGGAAAAAAACGGAGAATGTATATATGTATAAACTTCATTAGAAGTTCAGAGAATAATCTTCTAGAAATCTTGTAAAGAGTGTCATCAGGAAAATGAATAAAAACATCAGCAATGCACAGATGCTTCTGTAGTAGATGCCTTTTAGAGCCATTTTAATAATTCCTTTTTAACTTCTGTCAGGTTACTCAGTTTAGTCCATTGTTGTCTCAGAATAGGGCCACTCTGTCAGGTTTATTTTACAGGCTGATGGTCAGTAAATAATCATTTAATTCATAGATTTCAACAAAGGGACTGTTTTTGTAAAACATTTTATCTCTGTTTTGGTGGTGAGACAATTAAAGCATGAAGGATGTGAGGCTGTTACGCAGTAAAGCAGCAGCAGAGTTAGGAGAGGAGGACAAAATTCTCTTGATTCTCAAAATAATGCCCTGGCCACTGGGCTGTGAATTAATTTTTATAGAAACTTGTGCTGGTTTTGGCTGGGGTAGAGTTAATTTTTTTCACAGTGGCTATTACAGGGCTGTGTTTTGGATTTGCACTGAACACAGTGTTGATAATGTAGAGATGTTTGTGTTATTGCAGAGCAGAGCTTACACAAAGTCAAGGCCTTTGCTGCTTTCCATACTGCCACACTGGCAAGGAAGCTGGGGATGCATGGGAGATTGGG
>NW_008679981.1:0-18870 GCF_000695815.1 Acanthisitta chloris | reverse complement strand
GCCCATGGGAAGCAGTGAATGAATTCCTTGTTTTTCTTTGCGTGTGTGTGTGGCTTTTCCTTTCTCTATTAAACCGTCTTTATATCAACTTGTGAGTTTTTCTAGCTTTTACCCTTTTGATTCTCTTCCCCATCCCATTGGTGGGGGAGTGAGTGGCTGCATGGAGCTTGGTGGCTGCCTGGGGTTAAACCATGACAAAATTGTGTCCCATGCAAAATTTATATGAACTACAAAAGGAAAGGGTTTTATAATACCCCAGAATTTCCCCCTGATTCCTCTTCAAATTATCTCACCTTCACTCTGCAGGAATCACTGTCCTGATGATTTTTTTTCAAATCCCTTCTGTTTATTTCCATTGTAGAGCAAAAGTAATGTGATTTTAATTATAAGACCAGTTGTGCACTTTGATTTCAAATTTAGAATATCATGTGCTTCTAAACATTATCCTGTTGGATTGCTGCAAATTTACAAAGAAAAACTGTTTGCAGTAGATTTGACTACTTCACAATAAATCCATTGTACAGTTTACAGCAAAGTGCTGTAAGGATTTCTGAGCCGGTGTTCATATCTCTTTGTGTTTAAATGTTCAAGATGGAATTCCCTTTCATTAGTTTCTCTAATCTTTTTTTTAAAAAAAAATAATTTGTAACATTCTAGAAAATACTAATGTAACCAGGTTGTTTGATTACCCTCTATTAAAAGAATACTTAGGTATATTTGCTTAGAGCCCAATGCCTGATATATTTCATCTGGTGGCCCTTAGCACTTCAATTGTCAGCAGTGAATAGGCACTCTCTATTCACCCACCAGCACTGCTCTTTGTTTTATGGATTTCTGTTGTACTCCTTTCATAATTCCTTTTCCTCTCTGTAGCATCTAATCATGTTCCTTTGTTTTTTATACAAAAGTGTTCTTATGATTCTTATTTTCTTTCTCTAGTAAAAGTCTTTTTGTTGAACACAGAGGAGCAGATATGCTAGGGCATACTGATTTCTGGTTTGTGCTCTACTTATTTTCTAACATTCTGTTGTCTTTCTGGTCACCAGTGAGCATTTTGCCATTTTTTTCCCCACAGAACTATCTACAGGGACTATAACCCTTCTTTCTTGAGGGTAGTAAGTAAATTTGTTACTGTGTGTGCAGTCAGGCTTGCTCATTACATATATTTATTGTCACTGAATTTCATCTGCTATTCAATTGCTTGGTTGCTTATCATCATGAGATCCTTCTGCCACAGCTGGCAAATTCACGAATGTTTAGAGCACAAAGGATATGTCAGATGCAAGTGAACTATTTATTTGCTTAAATACAAAGGTTATACATACAATGTAATGTGTCTCCTTTCATGTCAGTTTTCCATAGAACTTTCTGAGCATGTGTTGAGTTCTTCTTTAGCTCCCACTACTACTGCACAAGGTATTGAATTTTATTTGGTTCTGCCATAAATACAGCTCTTTCTGGACTTCTCTGTCCATCACAGAGAGGCTTGAGACTCTGACGGGAGAAACTTGACAAGCATTGTCTATATATTGGCCACCAGGCAGGATATTTGTAGCCTCTGAGGAAGGCCTTTGGAAGTATTATATTAATGTGCAAATTGCTGTAGTGAGGCTGTGCACTTCACTGGCTCCCATCTGCCGTAATAACAAGCGGAGTGATTAACATGGCAGGCACTGGAATTGAAGGTGAAACGCATCATGATAACAAGGGAAAAAGCAAAAAATGGGTGTATTAAGTAAATTTGAGTAAGTTTAAGGGCGATGTGCCTATTGTTGCTTTGGGGAGACTGATGATTTGATAACGCCAAACAAGTTTCATGTCTCATGAGATCTCTTTATCAAAATTATCCTTTGACTATACTATTGACTAGACTAAAATCACATTGTAGGGAACAGGGGTAAGAGGTGCTTTCAAGATCATGCTGTATTTTATCATGGTTTGTGAAGACTGTGCATGTAATACTTACCAGTGGCTGCTATTTGGAGATTCTCTCATGTGCCTAGACAAAGGTGTCTTATGCAATTGTAGATGTCTTCTGATCTCCTTCTTAGTTCCAGCTACCAGACCAGAAGCTCTCCTGTAAAGCCTGGGTTACATCTCCCTCCCTCCTGTTTGAAACAATGATTCCTCTACATCTTTGTGAATGACTGTGGAGGCTGAATGGTTATAGTGGGACACTTGGAAAAAGCTTAATAGAAACCCTAGTTAGTTGCACAGAAGACTTATGCAGTAAGAGCTTGATGATGACTCCATGGTAACAGTAAACACAATTCAGGGCAAATTTTTCATACAGGGAATTATTTGTGTGCTAAAGTGGATATTTAATTTATGCGCAGCAGCATATATTGGCAAGAATTAGGAGATTTAGTTAGTGTTATCATTTTCCCCAAAAGATATGATATTTTACTTTGGCAATTTTCTTCCCTTCCCCACCCCAAATTTTCAGCTCCAGTGAGCAGTTTTTCTTCTTTATTATGAAGAAGGAAAACAGTCCCCTTACGCAGGGCAGGAACTGAAATTCATATATAATTCCGAATTTTCATGGTGATCCTTCTCCTCTGAGCATCATGCAACATTTTTCCACAACTGCTGTAACGAAAGAACCCCTTCAGTTTTATTCCCATCTTTGTGTAAGTTCAGAAAATATGTAACATTGAAGATTTCAATGTCTTGTCATCCAGAACAGTGGAGAGAAAAAATCCAAACTGAACCACTTTTTGATAACTTAAGTCCATTTCCAGTCAGACCACTACCATGTGAAAGGTTTCAGAGGCCAGGGTTGGATTTTTTGTATTTTCCCAACTTTCAGAGAGGTGATTACTTTGATTAATACATTTCAGGGGTTGGTCAGAAGTCTTTTTCTAAACTCTTTAAGTAAACCAGACACAAAAGGTTTTTATGTTAGCTTATTGGATGCAGTGTTGTATTAATTCTAAAAATATTAATATAGAATATCTTCCACTTTGTGGCACAGATCATTTCTATAAGCATTTTTTAATGTTTGATAAGTTAATGAACCATTTACGAGAATACCTTGGGTGAAAAAAATCCTTTCAGCAAACACACCAGATATTTTTGAAACTTATTTATGTTAGCTTATTGGATGCAGTGTGTTCCATCAGTTACTGTTAATGAACAAACAAGCTATTATTAGGAAAATTCTTGTGTCTGAAGTTACCTTAACTTTTTCTTCAGTACCTTCAGCTGTGACAGGGTAAATTTTACAAACACAAGGGCTGTCACAAAACCATCTTTTTTTTTTGTTTGTTTTGGTTCGTTTTTAATCAGTCTCTGCACAGCAGAAATCATCTAACAGTTTTCACAAAATCAAGTAACTAAAAGAACGTGGGTTATGTCTGCTGTAAATCCTAGAGATAATTTAGCTTGCAAAGAGTAGGGGGAAAGGTATTACGAAAAGAAAACTTACATTACTCTTGGTAGAAACTGGTTGTGGGGTAGGTAGTTGAGCTCCATTTAAATGTACTCCTTGCCTGAGTGTTTATGCAGAACTCCTGTATACAGAATTAGTCTGCAATTTCATAGAGCCTTCCTTCAAGAAAATGGAGAATTTCAGTAAATGGTTTGCATCCTGTTGAATTAAGTGTTGAATATAACGTTTCGAATCAGTTCTTCTTCGTGACCCTGGGAGCCTTGAGAATTAGGCATGAACTACCAGATATATTTAAGAGAAAAGAAAGCTGGAGTACTGAGAGATTTGAGTTCCCTGCAAACCGTTCACAAAGTTAAAATTAGAACCTGTTATTGCAAACTTACTTTATCAATTCATGTTAAGTTTTAAGTTTGGTATTAAGAGCAAAGATTTACGACAGCTACCCCACTGACTTTATTTACTGTTGTTCATAAATACCTTTGTAAATATAACTCTAGTATATTCACTTGTTTTGTCCTTGTGTCTATAAATCTGAAGCTGCTCAGTGCAGAGATGGAAGAAGAGAAATGGTTTTACTGCTGTCTGGGGAAGCAAGTTCTGACAGGTGCCTGTCTCTGTATCAGTAACCTATTAGCAGAAGCACAGATGAATTAAGGAGCCCCTCTGAACTAAGAGTGGCAAACATCAGAACTTTATGTCAGCAGTGAAGTTAATGTGTTTGTTCTTTTACAGCATATGGAGGGAGGTTTCTGTACAGATACTTGCCTTTGCAGCTAAAAAAAAAAATCTGAAAAAATCAAAAACTGGGAAAAAAATTATAATGCAATCACATCAAATTCTACTTCAAAAATATCTGGTGTGTTTGTTGGAAGGATTTTTTTCCCCCAAAGTATTCTCATAAATGAGTCATTAACTTATCAAACATTAAAAAATGCTTATGGAAATGATCTGTGCCACAAAGTGGAAGACATTCTGTATTAATACTTTTAGAATTAATAAAACGATAGAAATTAAAGGTGTGGGAAAATTATACGAAATACAAAGTAGATATGATACATAAAACTATTTAACGGGCTATGAAAGAAGGGAGGTAATGGAGTGATGTTTTTCCTGAGTGGCAAACAAGCAAAATTAAGCCAATTAAGCCAAGTTAGAGCATCAGGGATAAATTCCTTCTCCATTTACAAATTAACCTGCATACAGCAAAATGGCAGAAATAGATACAGAAGGAGATATGATACATTTTGTTCTTGACAGTTTCTTGATACTTGAATTCTTTAAATGGAATTTAGTAATTGTTACCGTGAAGAATTATAAGATGGGTTTGAATACCTAGAAATACACCTTAGAAAAATTGCTAGCTTTAGAGCCATCTAACAGATAATAACTTCTCTGCAAGTATGCTGTGAAAAACATTATAAATAATTTTATTTGTTAAATAATTTAATAAGCTTATTTTATATCATTTTTGAGGAAAAAAATTGGTTTGGTAAGTCAAAGAAGAATATTTTGGTTTAGTTTTCACCTGTAGAGTCTGCTTAAAAATAAGTATTGTCTGTCTAGCATATAAAACAGCTTAAATTGTTGACAAAACACATAAATTTGTCCATGCTTCTTCTGACATCTTATCTCAGAGTTCTGTTCCAGCCTAATGCTTCTTTTTCTCTCAAATACTCATCCTGTTTGAGGAGTCGAAGATAAATATTCTTAAGCAGAGAAAGGGTAGTTTTCAAAATTGGATGATACATGCACTGTTTAGGCAGAAAGTCATAACCAAGAGCTGTGCCCTCTCTGCACCAGCCTCTGAACTGGTGCCTGGATGAAGACTTTTGATTCTTAAACTGCTCCAAAGTCCTAGAGATATGCAGAGGCAGATCATTAACAGCTCAGTCACTAGGAAAGTGAATTTTAACTTTACCTCAAAGTGCTGACAGGTCAGGTGCTTCAAATCATAATTCTGAAAAATGCTGCACTCTGTATAATCTCTTCTGGGTGCTGTTTCATCAAAGACATTGTACCAACTTGCAATCCCTTTCCGTTACCTTCTAGAAGTCAGCTCTCTTTTTCTTTGATATTTTTGCTTTGACTTTTGTACTTGAGACACTGCTTCCTTGCCGAAAGCTTTATAGCTATGTTATGTTGGGGTGTGCCACTCAGCTTTGAAGAGGAGGTATTATTCTCAAATTCCTTCTTCTTGGAAGAAATGCTCAGGCTTTTTGCTGGCTATAAGGGACCAGACTCCTTCATACTGGACATGTTGGCATCAAGGCAAAACTTCTGATACTGTGGCAGGCCATTCTAGTTCATCCATTTACTCTCCCTGTTCTTGACAAAGCAAGATAAGACATGATTTCAGGACAAATAGAACATGGAAAGAGTCTGCTTGTAGTCCCTGGAGTCCTCAAGCTGCCCTTTCTATGCGATGCTCTTTGACAGGTGTAATAGTCTGACTTGCCAGTGTGATGGAGTTGTTCTTTATTCACCCCTGGATAAAAGAGTTTAAAGCAACCTTCTCCTCTGATCAGAAAAGCAGCTAGAACCTGAAATCAGACTTTTGAGGTGTATAACTTGACTTTCTTCAGACAAAACGTAGGAACAGTACCAGCAGTATCAAGGCTGTTATTAGAGGAGGGAATGTGTTCTGTGTCGCAACAAGGTCTGCACCAGGAGTGGGTTTGTTCCATGACAGGCTGATGCACTTCTGAGGCAATATGTTCCTGCCTTTCCATATCCATGTGCCCTTTGCACTTTTTCATAGATCCTGGCATTAGGCAGCCCATCTACATAAAGAGCATTATTTTGCTCATGCAGCTATCTGGTTCTTGTATTCTTATTGTGGTATTTTATTTATTTTTATTTTTGTTGGTTGGTTAGTCTGTGGTTTAGTATTTTTATACTACAGTTCCTTTCTTTGTTTAAAAGCTGCTGAATAGCATCTTTACTTTTCCCCTTGACAATTTAAAATATGACATGGAATGGTGATCTCAAGTCTAAATTATAAGTGTAAAACAACTTCCATATGTGTCCGGGCCAGGTACAAATACTAACCAACTATCTATTCTGTGAATGCACACCAATAAGCTTAGACATGAGTGCAAAATTTTGCATGTTATGAAGTCCTACTTGATTGCTGGGCTGATAAACATCAAGGCCCACCTTTATAGAATGCAGTGAGGAATAGACTATCTCACCAGTCTTTATTACAGTTGCTTCTTGGGAAAGACCTTAGTGTTGGAAGAGAGACTTGAAATTAAAACTCTATTAAAATTTCTTCAGGAAGCAGATTCCTGCCAGAAACTCTGTTGGCTCCTTTTACTAACAATTTGGGGAATTTAGTCTCAGTGTAGATTGGGTATGCAAGTAAGCTATTGAATCAAGGATGAGCTTTGGCCTCCAGCTGCAGAACGGCTTAGTCAAGTCTTTATAAGAAAACCCTAAATAATAATACAAAAAAACTTCCAATTGAGAATACGTAGGATCCTATATCACCATCTGATGTTTGCTGCAGCTCTTTGGGGTTTTGCCCATAAAAGATGGCACTGTCAAATGTTGGTATTTTCAATGAAATTGTAGAGAACCCATTGTTTCCTAGACTTGAGACTTAATATTAAATCATATTAATTTGTAGTTTTAATCAACTATGACATCGTGAAATATTCCATTTTCAACTGCAAACAAGGGTTCTGCTAAGTCAACTTAAATATTTCAGTGATTATATCCCTCGTTGCTATATTAATAACTGGAAGGTCATTAGATGTTTTGTGTCCTGTTGCTTTGGGAGTGATCAATGACACCAAACTGTGAAGTCCCAAGGCATCAGTTCAATGTTCCGACTTTCTCATACTCAGAAACTCCTGGTGCTCTGTCATTATTTCTATTACAGTCCTTTTGTTTTGCTTTTGATGGAAAAATAACCTCAAAATAGATTTTTCCCCCTTAAAGCAACGTTTTTACCTGTGTATTTCCCTGTGAACATCTGATCTATAGTCCTGTTGCTGTGTTTTCTCATTCTTCCAAGTATTGGCAAGTCAACCTTGGCAACACTTCAATAACTAGTTAATCTTGTATGCAGGTGATTCCCTTAGCTTCAATGTACTTATTTACTTAGTTAAAACTAGTTATTTGCTGAGGCTTCTGTGGGTTTTTGTTCATTTGTTGGATTTTCTTTATAGAAGAAGCAGTTGAAGTCAATCATCATAACATCATGTTAAATAAAGACCATGGGTTTGTGCTTTCAAAAATAAATGCTTTTTTCCCCTCTACCTTTTATGGAAGATGTATTTTGAAATAAATATTCATTAAAATATGGATATACTTAGTCACAGGATATAAGGATATAATTTTATTGTTTTCTATTAAAGAATTTAGATCTATCTGATAAATGAAACAGTCTAATTATACAGCAGGTAAAATAGTAATACATTAAATACAAAGAGCTGCAGTAATGGCAAATCAGAAAATGATGGCAGATTTTTCTTTGTGAAATTTACTAATCTACAAGGAATATATTTTTAGTCTTGGTAATATCATAATCAAGCTATTTAACTATGCATAAATACTAAGCCAAATTCTGTTTTCAGGTGTATTTGTCTTAGTTTATGAATAATTTCATTTATATCAGTGAATATGCATGTAATCATGTATTAAAAACCACTCAAACTCATAATTTTTTTACCTTCCAGCAAACTGGAATATCCTAGAAAAAAAAAAAAAGGGTGTCTTTGTAATACTATAAGGACTAATTTAAAAGTGATTAGCATGTTAAATATGATACAAGTGCATTTATATATATATTAAAAAAAAGAGGTCCATGTAAAATTTATAAAAATCACACATGTCAAGATATTAATCAAATAATAATGCCTTCTAGGATTTCATATAGTTTTGTAAACCATAAAAGCTGAACTCAATGCACTTATCCCTAGAATCCTGATATAATATTTATTATTTCTGGTTTTTATTCATCAGGTTTCAGTTCATTAGGGTAGCAAGATGACAATGAAGTGCTGAGTGGCTTCAATAGGAGCATGTACAGGGTCAGATGAAGTGTGACCTCAACTGAAATAAATAAGAACCCAGAAATAAACTAATGTTGTTTACACCTGAAACATAACTGCCAACATAGCATTGCAGCATTCATATAATATTTAAATAGTTCTGTAAAGTGAGTTAAGGGAGTCTCACACCTTAACCATGGAGGGTCTCACCCTGCATGGTAGGCTTTACTTGACTAATTTTCATAGTGCATCACAAATTCCTTTCCAGAAGTGCTGAGGTTTCAGTTCTTCTTAATATTGTTAGGAATTATTTTAACATAAAATCTTGTTAACATAATTTTAGATCTCTTGTAAACATTTTATTATGTTTAACAAATTGTTTCTTGTTAACACTACTTTGTTCATTAAAGCAATTCTTTCCTCACAAGAAACACCGAATTATTGTAATTCCTTGCAACAGAAAAATAATGAAACACGATATAAAGCCAGAATATTGTATTTGAATTTTAATTTAGGAAAAAAGGGACCATTCTTACTAAAACATCAGGAAGGCCTTTTTTTCTGTTTATCCTAGTCCTGGACCTGGGTCCTTGAGGTCAGATCTTGAAGGCTGCATGCAGTTCTGCTCCCTCTCTCTCCAAAGGAACAAACACTCTGCTTGTGCATCCACAGGGATGGGTTTTCCCCCATGCATTGTTTCCCAGTTCACATCAGATGCTTCTGCCTTTCTGCCATCATCTAAGTTGTTCACTCTGCAACCTGCCTACGCAGCCTTTGCCCTAAGGCAGCTCTGGTCTGAAAGTGCTGTGCTGAGGTGAATATAATAAGCCTTTTTTGAACAGAAGTTGCTTTTGTCCACCTTAGCAAGATTGCCTGAAAAGCTTACAGACAGCCCAGCTGATTGTTAGTGTGCACGACCTGAGTGTAAACTTTATTTAGCTATTTCAAGCCTCTTTTGGAGGGGAAGAGAATTCAGGAATTGCAGGGTGCCAGTTATTCATGTTTAGCTTTCAATCACATTAACACTGCTTTCTCCATAACTTGTCAAGTTTTATTGCAATTAAGTTGGTCAGCAGCAGGGAATATGTTCAGAACAGTGTAAAACTTCATGCTTTCCTGCTTGGTAAAGGGCAGTGTATCACAGAGAGCTATAAAATAAGTACAGGAATGAAGAACAGGAGTGTGAAATAATTTCATCATTGTTTCTCAAAATGCAGGGACTCAAGTCAGTAAATGGAATTATTTGATTTGAAAATAAATGAAGTACTTTTTCACACTATGTACCATTATGTTGTGAATTCACCCCCAGTACAGTCTTGAGAGGGCTAAAGTTATAAATGGGTTTCTAAAGCAACTCTGTGAATTCATAAAGAATAACTCAATTGGTGACTAGGAAAAAACACCTGGTCTGGATACAGGTGTGGAAGGCTCATGTCTGGCTACTGGGAGGATATACACAGACCTTTATTTTAAAACAATTTCCAAATGCTTTCAGCTGGCTGCTTTCAGAGGAGGGGATCTGGTCTCAGCAGACTGGTGTCTCAACTACTGTAGTTGTTCTTGTCCTTCCTAAGTCCTGTGCTGCTCTGGCCTCTGACAGCACAGTCCCTGAATGTGTGTGCCCTCTTGCCACTGGTATGGATCCAGATGAACACCCCACAGCAGTGAGTATGATGTAGGGTTTGACCTGCCTGTCAGTTTTTGTGAGATACAATAAAAACAGAACTTGAGTATACACTCAGCTTTTCAAACTTTTAAGCTGAACCTTCAGAGAGAGGCTTTGATGAGGCATAAAGAGAGATGGGTGATGTGGAAGATGGCATTTGATTTGACCCTCAGATGCTGGTGGTTTCATTTATGTGTTGATGACCTGGCACGTTGTTGTCCTATGCTAGACTGGAAAATTATGATGCACTTTCTTGTGTAATTGGAACCATACAAAACAAGGTAGTTGCTACAGGGTTCACACCTGCTAGCTATGAATATAAGCAGCACATATCTGGATAAATAAATTCACTGTGTATGATGTATATCCTCCTTGCCTTTATTCTTTTAAATTTACAGTATTAACATTTGTGGAATAAAACTTGGAAAAATAAAAGGTAAACAATAATAACAAAGCAAATGGGTATACTGAGAGGCACGTGGACTCAGAATGGTATATTTATATATTTTTTGTATTTCTGTGGAGGAAAGCTCAAAGCAAGCTCTGATTGGTCTCATAAAATCTGACAAGAAAATGCCATTGCATGTCATCAGCTTTGTGTCATCTCTCCCAATTCATTCTTCTAGGGAATGGATTAAAAAATGATAATAAATGGCTTACTAGTAGCAGTTATAATGTGTATATTCAAGGCATATATATTCAAATCTAGTGTATTCAACATATATCTTGCCTTGATTTCACAGCATGCCTGTGCGCTTTTGAAATCTTCAGTAGCACCTTCTTTTGTAAAAATAGGCTCATGATTTCTTTGTGGGGGTTTATTTTCTTTACTGTGCATTATTTCTTTTAGATTGTGTAATTTTTAAGTGTATAGAAATAAGTTACATACGTTATGAAACACAATATTAGCCCAGTGAACTTATTTCTGGGCTAATAGGAAAGGCTTAAAAAGAAGATCTAGTGAACCAGGGATGTTGAAGTTCATCACTGTGATCTGAAAACCTCAGCTTGTGCTAAGGCATCCCAGAAATATCTCCGTTCAATAATTCTGTCTTTGAAGAAGTGGCAAGTTCTGCTGATGCTTTCAGTCAATGTTGGTCTCACAGCTCTCTCCAAGCAGCAAGACCTCTGCCTCCCTGCCCTGGTGGGACTGAAAGGCAGAGGCTATGACTTCTGAGCTTGCCAAATGCACAAACTCTGACTGTATGGTGTGATGGTGTATCTGTCAGTGCCAACCACCTACCTCACACCTTACTGACAACAGAAGGTTACCAGTAAGTTACTGGTTATAGCATTTAAACAGGAAAGAAGGGGCACAGGCTCTGCTCTTCTCTTCATCTTGAGGGTACTCCCCACTCTTCAGGTCTTGCCCTGGATGCTAGCCTGCCATCTGTGCTGAACAGCAGCATCTGCCACTTCTCCCAACAAGCTGGGCCACTGGAGAGGGAAGGAATGAAAAAAATCCCTCTAACTATACCTGAAGGCATGGGGAGGCCATAGTCCAGTATTTCAGGCAGTTAATTGGGCAATGTGGGTCTTTGGACTCCATCCACAGTGCACAGGATTCTTTCTGTTTTCTATTTCCAGATTTTTTAATGCATGTTATTTTAAAACAGTCATTGGATAAAGTCCTTCCAAAGTTGCTTAAACATTAGATGCAAGCATGGAAGAGAAATTTGGAAATACATGCAAAACTAATTAGGGTTATTCTTTGTAATGTCCAATACTTGAAAACTATGTGAAATACGTAGTCTCACTGTCAAAGCCAAAGTTTACTGCACAGAAATATGTTCACAAATCATTTTCTGTTTTACTAATTCTTAACTATTAATTTGTATTATAAACCACTGAAAGAGTGGAGCCATATCGCTTTCGATATAAAATCTACAGGCCCCATTTTGTCACACGTGTCCTTGTTCAGCAGTGAATACAGAGACCATGCTAGCTAGAGAGAGTGATGGCAGAAACACATAGAAAATCTGCTCTCTCTCTGTATATACCTCTAGTGATGTCTAGGGCAACAAAATAGTGGCAGAGCCCCATGAAATGTAGATGCATGCACATCTTTGTTTATGATTTCAGGAAATCTGGCACTTATCTTCATTCTGGTCTCAGTCTTTACAGCTGTTGGCCACCTGGATATAAAACCACACAGCTGTGTCTGATATTGCATATCCTTATCTATTTGTGTAAGAACATGTTACACACACACACACATATATATACACAGATGTGCTAGATCTAGTCTAGTCTATGCCTGGTTATCTGGCATATTTACTCAGCTTTTCCAGAGAAAGGGAGAGCACAATTCAAACATGCCAAATGAAGCTTTTTAAGTTTTATGCTTTTAATAACATGGGCTTGGACTTTTGTTGGTTGAATAGTTCTAAAAAGCGGTATGAAAGGTGAGCTATAAAGAAAAGGTCTGAGACATCAAAAGACACCCTTGTAAGCAATAGAGGATACTGTAAAAGGGAAAATGATATTACATTCAGAAAGATCAGGCACCTTTGAAAGAAAAAAAGCCTGAATACTATGGAAGACAATGAACTAAAAATATTAGAAGAAAAATAAAGGGAAAAGTGTACTAAAGGCAGCAAAGAAAATACTTACCGAACATCTTTCTCAAAAAGGACAGTGTGAAACGTATCTTGACTTTGGTGTATGAACCCCTTTTATTTGCCTAAATAGTGTAAAGGGAAAAAAAGAAAAAGGATATGGGAGTGAAGATGAGTTTGAAGACCAAAGAAAATCAGGGCACTAAAAGAAACTAACAGAGAAGAGAACATACATAAAATGGAATAATGATAAAAGGGCTGGGGTTTCCATTCTTTGATATTTGAGAAGAGTATTTAGGATTTTAAAATAAGCTATATAACTGGCAGTGAGAGCAGTAGTGAGCCTCAGTAATTGAGCTTCTCCATTGTTTTGAAAGGAAGTTAAAAGCAATCCAGTTCCTTGACTCACTACTTCAATGCATTATAAATCTCTACACAGAAATACATATGTGGCCTCCAGAAGGTTGCTTGTTCATTGAATGAGGACAAAAAAGAATGGTTCATAGCTCAGGTTATGTTATTGAAGAGAAACAGGGACACTGCACACATCAGCTCTAGCCAGTACAGCAGTGGTTTTATGGGCCCCCTGCGTCTTACTTTGTCGCAGAAAATTGAAGCACAGGGACTGGATATGCTTTTCACGAGTTTTACATGAATAGGAATGGTGAAAACTTGAGCTTGAACTATTCATTGTGTAAAGGTTTCCAGTCAGTCCATTCTTGAATGAATGATTAATTTGAGTTATGTTTAGAACTTAGATATTGGGGGAGAAAAGTTAAAGGACAGAGCAAGTGATTACTGGGAAAGCAGACAGATCACAGGAGAGCAAGGGGAAGGAAGCTGCCACATGCCACTTCAGGGAGTTCGTTGGAATTGAAAAATAAATGCAAAATACAGTGCAGCCCTAAGTAAGCATTCATGAAAACACACAAGACTTTATTCCTTGAATTTTCATTCCTTTGAAATTGACTTTTCATTTATTTGAAAAGTCTTTACTCTTTTGCTTATTGAGGTCCATGCTGTGAGAATTGGAGGCAGTGCTTATTAAAGGGAATGGGACTCTCTGACTGAATATAAGGTGGGTTTGTGTTTTGCTTTCTTTTGTGAGGATTGTCAGATACTGAAGTGGGTTGCTCAGAGGGGCAGGGAATTCCGTGACCCTGAAGGTTTATAAACCCTGAGGTACCTGATGTGAATTCAATGTTAACCTTACTTTGTGGAGGTCTCTTCCAACCTCAGTTATTCTGTGAATCTGTTTATTACGTCTTCCCTGTTCTCTTGATCAGCCAGGAATAAAATAGGAGGTGGGGTCTTGTGGTTGCATCCACACTGAATCCTGTATGTGGAACTTCACCTGCTAGAAGAAGGAAAATAATTGATACATTTGTTTTCCCAGTAGTTGTAATTATCCTTTCTTCTCACATATTAAATAAACGCAGAATTAAAGAGTATTTATTGCTTAGGGTTGATTTAGCCCAATACTAACTTCTCTGTAAAGTCCTGCTACAGCAGCCTAGCAAAATCAAAGGATGCCAGTTATTGGAGACTTTAAAGCATATTTGTGGCAGAGCTGGTTGCACGTCTGGCTGGCAATGCCCACTGCTGGTGAGAGAGATGTCCCATCTGTCCACTTGCTCTTCTTTCATGAGGTATCAACAGTGCTCTACTGCAGTACAGAACCTGACAGGCATAAATGCATTGAGAAGCTGTTAAAGGGTGATAACTGGGTGGATTATCTTATCACAGCTATCTGATTAGCAAAATATTGCAGATATGGTGACCTTGATTGGAGGACACTTTGGTAGTGCATATCCTTGATAAGCACTGCCTGGTGGCATGTCTGTGGAGCAACAAGCAGAAGATAATATTAAAATCTCCTAAAAAAACCCCAAACAACTTAGAAAAGAGATTAATGGAAAATAATGTATGTGTTCCTTGTTGAGTCATTTATAAGGATCTAGACTAGATAAGGATTCAGAGACTGTCACACATGGAATGTCATAGTTGGTAGACCCTGAAGCTGATCTTTCTAAAGAGTAATTCACTAAGTGATTTCCATTTCAAAATGTGGGTCAGTGAAATCACATACACTTTGGTGTTAGTTCTCAGTGTATAAGAAGGTTCTGTACTTTATGGCACGTTGCCATATAAGAACAAATGGACTGAGAAAGAAGGGTATGTGTACGGCTTCATAAATTTTATTACAGGTGCAGCGTCTAGACAGTTTACTGACAAACACTTTGCACCAGAAATACCACTTAATTGCATGATGGGTTTTGGCAAGGACTGGTCCAGAAATGCTCTCATATTTGTCCTGTGACATTTTCAAACTTGTTTCCTCCCCCTTTTCATCAGTTCCCTCAAAAAATATCTCCACAGTTTGCAGTTACTCTTTTTTCTAATTAATTTCCCCTCACCTTCCCTGAATAAAGTCACATTTACTATTGCTAGCGAAAGCATTGTTGTAATTTTCAGTTTAAACCTAGAAAATATAAAAAATCCTATTTTTCTTCTAGAATATATTTTGATGAAAAAGCATCGATCAGGTTTAGTTTTTATGTATTTCTTCAAAGCATCCAGTATTGACTGGCTACTGGTGCATACATCATACTTCACTCTGTAGAGAAATAACTATAGATGAAACCTATATTCCTTCATAATGGAAAGGTTGTCTAGCACCAATCAAATTTCAGATTAAACTTTCACAATTTCTTTTTGGAAATAAAAGAAGGGTTTGATTCTTGGTCAGAGACAGACAGCAAGAATGGCAGGCTCAAACCGCAGTTGTCTTATCAAGGAAGAGGGTAAGTCATCTTCAGCCTTACTAGAACTACAGTTAGTTCTCCCTTCTTCAGTAAAATGTTGCTAGTAAACCCAGGATCACTCTACCAGCTGTGAAAAACTACATGCACTGTATAGGAGATCCTTTACTAGTGGTGCTTGCTGTTTTGATAAACCTGAGATTACTTAGAGACGAGAGAAGAGGGAATGATTATCAGAAAGGCAATCTGCAAGCAGTTCAGCATTTCTCATCATACTTTTTTTCACCCTTCTAGGAAATAAAGTTGTAGTGATAGATATTGATCTAGCTTTTGACACAACTTCTAGTTTGCTGCTAGACTGAATGTTGTGGGTTTCTTAAAATGTGGTGGGGTTTTTCTTTCCACAATTAAGTACAGTTTCATTTGGCAAAAGGAAGCACTTCAACTAGACTGAACTTTCAGATGTGTCAAAATGTAAAGCCTGAGGGGCCTTTTTTTGCATGTTTATGTTGTTTTTGCAAACATGCACAATACCAGCTGTGCAAAATGTCCCTTTCTGCCTGAGGCTGGACAGGAAACTGCACCCTGTCTTCCTACGCTTGGCTATGCTAACCCATGTTTGTGATTGCCAAATGTGATTACTGCAACGCATTGCACTGAAAAATCAAATTGCCAGCCAAGTCAATAGATCTAAATGGTGAAATGGAAGTCTCCAGAGAGGTCCCTGAGCTTACTAAAATACAAACTAGGAATGCTAGGTCGAGTGTTAAAAGGAGACATGTCTATCCCATAGCAGCTTCCTGGCTTTTACATGGACAGTCTTTCACAAATCTAAAACCCCACCGAAACCAAAATCAAACCAAAACCATCTAGTTCTGTTAAATAGATTTGATACATCACAAATGATCAGAGAATTCCTATGTATTTTCATTCTCTGTAAAACCCAGCAAGGAAATGTTTCCTCTGTGGTTGCTTTGTAGTTCTGTTACTCATGGATGCCTGTAAATGTTCTTCCTACGCTGATAAGGTTGACTGGACCTCTCTGCTCTGTAAAGCTAAGCTGTGTTGTTTCGTGGTTGCTAGACTCAGCAGTTGAACAATGTAGGTGAAACCCAGAGGTTCTGATATCTTTTTTAGTCCCTTATCTTTTACACATATGTTTTATTTCCGAGTCACCCTAGGCAGCCTGCTGTAGCCCCCAGTCCTTCTAGGGGTCCACATTAGGCAACAGTAAGCCATGTCCATCTGCACAGCACTGGCTTTAGAGTCATGCCTTAGTAAGCATGATATTTTTATCTATCTGAAGTTTTATTTATTAACAGAATAATGTATATGCTGGAGTGTCATGTTACTGTTGGTGAATGGGTTAATTATTTTTGCATCAGTCTTTACAGAATTCACTTTCTCTAAAAAAAAAGTGTGCCAATAATCTTCCCAGTGTGAAATACAATTTCAAGAAAGAGCACTGAGAAACAGTAAAAGTGTGCCAATAATCTTCCCAGTGTAAAATACAATTTCAAGAAAGAACACTGAGAAACAGATGAAATCTTTTCTTGACCACTTGAAATTTTGCACGTCACTATTGTACTTGTGACCCTTGCTCTTCTTTTTCATGTTCTGTGAATGATTTGTATTTTATAAGAACTCAGTTCTTGCTGCCAGTTCCTAAATTAGCAGCCAGTTTCAACTTACATTCGCTCATAAGTAAAATGAGCCTGCACTATTGAATATCCCTGTTTAATTTCTCACTCTAGGAAGTGGATTAGAAACTGCTAACTGGTCTCATGCAGCTACAAAGAAAGCAGGTTGGGACCTCGAGACTGTAGTCAGTTTAAATTGCTACTTTTTCACATTTTAATCTCTACTTAGCCCCTGCTTGTCTTCACCTGCTGTTCCTTCCAGAATGCCTAGTTTTTTTGTCTTTTAAGTGTTCACTTCCCTTCACAATGAACTACAGAAAGGGAGTTGCACAGAGGAGGTTTACACTGACAGGGTATATTTGTTTGTGACATATAATATTAAGTGTATTAAAATGTGCCATCCACTTAGTAATACTGTGTTTCTGCAAAGGTAGTGTCTCAGGAACAACTGTTGAAAAATGACACTGGCTGGCTGAGAGATAGGTTTGTATTGTGTAAGAATTAGGCAGTCGTTTCTCCTGGAAGTTATTAATTTTGCCTGCATATATGGACAAACTTTATGGGGTTTTTAACCTAAGGTCTCTTTCACTTGAAACATCTTAGAATTTGAACAAAAATAGAAGGGCAGATACTTTTAAACAAAAATTATGCCTATAGTAAGCAAGTATAAAGAAGTATATGAGATGAAAAGCATCAAAATATAGTACATTTTCAGTGGGATTCCTGTCCAGCAGGTTGTTGTTGTCTTTGGTAGATAACAGGAAAGATAATCACTTTGTCTTTCTGTCTAGTGAAAATAAGGGGTAATAAGGGGTAATACCTATAGAACAATTGCTACAGAAGTATGTTTCAAGAAATATTTATTTCCATGAGAACTGAAAGATGAGCTGAATACCAACGTGACTCTCTTCTGCCTAGGGGTTGTCCTTCAAATATTGTCTATATCACCATTTTCGCCCTCCTGTGAATGCTCATTGTAGATGATTGGAATTGTGTATGTTGATTAATCAAAGTAATAGCAGTAGGAACTGTCACACCTTTTGAACATTCAATTGAAAGCCTTGTGCCATGTCTACAGTTTACATGTGCACACAATTCCAGATACTTGAGTCATGCGATTGATGTCGGAGGTATGGTATTTTAAGAAGTTAAACACAGGAGAAGTACAAAACAGGAACACCAAGAAGTAAATTATTTACAGTTTTTCTCTCTTTTTTTTTTTTTTTTTTTTGCATTCAAAAATCCCACAGTTTAAGTCCTTTATGGCATATTTATGGCATTTTCTCTTGAGATGGCCCACAAGATCTCTTATTTCTCACATGCAAGCAAAAACATGTAAAATGACTACAAATCCTGAAGCTGTGTGTGAATGTCAATGCTACAGTGGGAAGTATGATGGCAATTTTTGTAAAAATATCCCAGCTGTGAACTTGCTAGCTCAGGTACTTCCAGCTATGATGCTACTCCTGTGCATGAAGTGCAATGCAAACTGCAAATTCTCTAAATATGTGCAAATGCTTAACTCTGAACAGCACCATGCCTTGATGTTGTGTCTGTGTGGCTACCACCCAGTGCAGAGAGTGCAAAGCTGGTTTTCCAGTTTTATTAGGTGTAGTCATAATTTTTATTACTGTGTAGACATACTGTAAGGCAGTGCACCCCACATGCAGTCTCTACAAGCTAAAACAGAGAACATCAATTATTATTCATTATGTCTGTTAGTTTGGTTTTGCTTTTACTTGTGGTTTAGACATTAAATTCTGTATAAAACACACTGCTGTGGCAGGTTGTCTCTGGTTTACAAGGTTAAAGTTAAAAATAATCATAATGAGGTGTGCTGGTTTGAAAGCAAACCA
>NW_008679980.1:0-1059 GCF_000695815.1 Acanthisitta chloris | reverse complement strand
TTAAATTTCCAGCAGACATCCAGCAGGTTAAAGTCACCCACAAGAAAAAGGGCTGGTGATTTTGAGACCTCTGCCAGCTGCCTATAGAATAAATCATCACCCTCATTGTCCTGATTGGGTGGTCTGTAACAGACTCCCACCAAGATATCAGCCTTATTGGCCTTCCCCTCAATTCTGATCCACAGGCACTCAGCCTTGTTGTAATCTACCGCAAGCTCTACAGAATCAAGAGTCTCTCTGACATATAGAGCCACCTCTCCACCCCTCCTACCTTGCCTATCCCTTCTGAAGAGCTTGTAACCATCCATGGCAGCAGTCCAGTCATGCAGGCCATCCCACCACATTTCTGTGATGGCAACTACATCATAGCTTTCCTGATACATAATGGCTTTCAGCTCCTCGTGTTTGTTACCCACACTGCATGCACTAGTGTACATGCACTTCAGCTGGGCTGATGATTTAACTCCTAACTCTGGCTGCCCACCCTGAGGCTCATCTCTGGAAAGCCTCGTTTCCAGCCTTTCCCTCTTCAAACCTTGTTTAAAGCCTTCCTGATCAGCCCTGCCAACTTACAGGCGAGAGTTCTTTTGCCCCTGCTAGAGAGATGAAGCCCATCTGACACGAGCAGGCTTGGCAACACAGAATATGCCCCATGGTCAATAAAACCGAAATTCTGCTGGTAGCACCAATCCTTCAGCCACCTATTGATAAGTCGAGGTTTCCTCCTCCTCTCTTCATCAGTCCCTTCTACTGCAGGAACTGAGGCAAACACCAGTCTGCCCAGTGTCTCAAAGTCCTTTTAATTACCCTGTTGCCTCTTTCGTTGATATCATCACTGCCAGCCTGGTCACTGCCAGCCTGGACTACTAGCAGTGGGTAGTAATCAGAGGCTGAATGAGCTCAAGGAGTCTCCTACTGATATCCCTTACCTGAGCCCTGGGTAGGCAGCACTTCCCTGTGGGATGGGTCTGGTCTGCATATAGGACCCTCAGTTCCCTCGAGAAGGAAGTCGCCTGATACACTTATGCTTCTTTTTTTTCTTTATAGCTGTGGTAGTAA
>NW_008679979.1:14986-15189 GCF_000695815.1 Acanthisitta chloris | reverse complement strand
CCCGCGGACAGCGCTGTTCCCTCCGCGCCGCCAGGGGCGCTGTGGCCCCGCGGGGGTTCGAACGCCATGGCGGCTGAGGGCTGAGGGCGCTCCCTGCTCCCTCCTCCCATCGCTGCTCTCCCGCGCTTGGCGGGATGTCTGCGAGGTCGAGCGGCACCAGCGCCTCACAGACCAGCCGCGCCTCACAGACCAGCAGCGCACCG
>NW_008679979.1:0-14772 GCF_000695815.1 Acanthisitta chloris | reverse complement strand
AGTGCCCCGACGGCTTCGGCTGCTGGAGTAGTGCCTAAAGTGAAGCGCAGAGGTGGGTGTAAGGGTGGACGCGCTTCAGCTGCGAACACCACCTCCCCTCCTCCCCGTTCGACCCGGCCCCGCCTGAGCTCTTCTTCCTTCTTTTCCAGAAGGAAGAATCGTGCCGTCTCGCTACCTGCAGTACACTCGGAAAACTACCAAGAAGGTAATTGTGTGCTGTGCTGCCAGGCTCGGGTGTCGCTCAGCGGAAGGTGGAGATCATCGAATTTTTAGGGGTTGGAAAGGAGCTTAGAGATGATCCAGCCCCAACCCCCTGCCCTAGGCAGGGATACCTCCCCACTAGACCAGTTTGCTCAAGGCTTCATCCAGCCTGGAATGAAACACTGCCAGGGTTGGGGCAGCCACAGCCTCCCTGGGCAGCCTGGGACAGTGTCTCACCACCCTCACAGGGAAAAACCTTTTTCTAATATCCAACCTAAACTTCCCCTCCTTCACTTTGAACCTGTTACCCCTTGTCCTGTCACTGCAGTTCCTAATAATGAGTCCCTCTCTGGCTCCCTGTAGGCCCTTTAGATACCCTGTGAGATGTTGTGTGGCAGCACCACCTCAGCACAAAGTGACTCTGCTGGGGTTGTAAGGGGCTTGTGGTGGGTTCTTAGGTGGGAACTCGGGGCTGAGGTGACCTGCAAAGCAGCAAGATGCTCTGGGATTGTAGTTGGTTGTTGTCAGCTTTCAAATCGAAGATAATAAGTATTGCTGATTATGCTCTGTCTTACCTGGTTTTGATTGTCAGGATACTTCAGGGAACTCCTCTTCATCTCGTTCTACTCTACCATCTTCTGGCTCTAAATCAAGATCGATTCTTTCTCAGAAACGTGAAGCTTCTGCTGGTAGGTTTTACCTGCCTCCCTGGGCAACCTGTCTCACCACCCTCACAGGGAAAAATTCTGCCTAATATCTAACCTAAATTTCCCTTTTTCAAATTATCCCCATTGCCCCTTGTCCTGTCACTCCAGTCCCTAACACAGATCCCTCTGCAGCTTACCTGAAGCTTCTTCAGCTCCTGGCAGGTTGCTCTGAGGTCTCCACACAACCTTCTCCTCTCCACTGATTAACAGTTACCTAATTTTTATTGATCAGTGTTCTGTTTCTTTGAAATCATTACCATAACCCCACCCTTAATTATCACATCTCCTCCCTTCCTTGCGCTTGCAATTAATTGAGGCTCTGGTCTTTGAGGTCTTCTGAGACTGTCTAAAAAAAAGTCTCTCTCCTGCTTTCTGCACAGGGTTTTGAACTGTTCTTTTCCTGTGGCCTCATAATTGCTCTACTTTTTCACTGAGCTTTAATAAACTCAATGTAAGTGACTAGAAATCCCAGTCTTAGTTCTCTTGCAAGAATTGTAAAAGAATCCTCTGGTAAGGCCTCAGCTTGACTTGTAAATTGTGAGGAAATGACACTATTCCTTTTGCACATTTTGAACAGTGAAGTGTTTGAGGGTAGCAGTGAATGACCTTATCTCAAGGTGAGTCAGGGAGTAGAAGTAGACAAGAGATGTGTATAAACCATGTGAAAGTTTGTGTGAGTTGGCCCCACATCACTGAAAGCAGATGCACTAGTGAACCTGTGCAGAACCTCTTCTCTTTCTTTAGACTGAAAACAGCTTTTTTCTGCAGGTGCTGCCCACAGCACGTTAAATCAGAGTGGTTTTGTTAAGGGTGACTTGCAGTCCACTTTTGTGAGTGAAGAAGCAATTGAGAGACCAGACCTTGATCTTTCAGCTATTAAAGGTAAACTTCCATTCATGCTCCATTTCTGCATCTGTTGTTTTTAATGTCTGTGCTGAAACTTGGTGATAAGAAACTGTGGTGTATTCACAGAAGGATTTTGTTAAATAAAGTGAATATTTTGAGTGTATTAAGATCCTTGGGGGTTCAATTAACCTCTCGATTTGTAGGATCTTTTGGGTGCTTTGTGCTTTTTGTTTAAGGTCAAAAATTTAGAGTGAAGTACTCTCAAGTCTTTGGTCCTGTAACAGGTGAGTTATAGGAACAGGGTTATAGGTGGGTTAAGGACTGAAAAGTGTCACATCTGTCTGTAACTGTCACTTAGAGCTAACTGCCCACATGATCCACATCTGCCCATGGCTGTGTCAGAGCCAGACATAAAGCACAGGTCCTCTTTACTGGCACACATCACAATTTTGGAGTTAACTCTGCTTTAAAAACCCTGATGGTTTGTTGACTCACCCTATGTGCTGTGGTACCACAGCAATAACTTTTCTGTTGTCATACAGGTAAAACTGCTGGCAAACAGACTCATTCAGCACCTACTTCCACAGAAAAGACAAAGGTAAGAACCACAGCAGGGCCAAGTCCCACTGCTCTCACTGGTAAGGATATTTGTCTTCAAATTTGTGACATGAAGTTTTCTGTTGATCTTTAATCCTGGTAAGAACCTTGAGGTCCTGGGATGATCTAAAGCCTCCTGGCAGAAGTGAGTTCTGCTGCTGGCAGTGCTTGATTGCTTGATCAGATACCTGGACACTGACCAGAGCTTTGCTTCCATTTGTTGTGGTGCAGAATCTGTTCCCATTCTAACATCTCCTCAAGTGGATTCCTTTTGCATTCCTGTCCATACTTTTCAATTACATCACATGAAGTGTTTTTTGACATCTTTGCTCAGAAAACTAACGTTGATTCATCCTTATTTGAAGTGCCTTATATAGGGATCTCATTCAGTGTAGCACTGAAACTTCCAGTTCTCTATCAGTATTATGAAAATCTGATAAAAATGTTACTAAAAATGGTGAAACAAAGAGCAAAAAGGTGTATTTAATGCACTGTTTAAAAACCCAAACTTTTCTCATTGAACTGACTCTTGTTGGTGATGATTCCAGACATGAACTGTTAGTAATGTATTTGGTAATTAATTTGCCCATTGAAGAAATAATTGTTTGACTACCAAACTTGATCTCCTTTATTTTCTTTCCTGAAGCAAAGGGATCCTGAAGATGTGATACAACAATTAGAATCTCAGACATTTCTCATGACTTATCTGAGAGCCAAGGTGAGAGTCAGGTATTTGCTGTTCCAGATAGAACTCAGTGTTGAGGACTTGTTTGATTTCCAAAGTGAAATGTTTCCTGATCCATACCAGTTAGTGTTTTGGGACTGGATGTGGTTATGGTTGTAAAACTGTAGGACTTGCTTTGAAAACTCTTAGAGTGAGTTCAGTGCCAGTTTATTAAGCTGGTGCTGGTTCTTGGGAAGTAAGGGGATGTAGGCGTTTGGGAAAACTGAAGGAGTCTGGCTGGAATCCAAGGCTGTAGCGGTGACTTTATTCCCTCAGGGCTGAATGTGTATTTACCTTTCTAAAAAGGAGCAGGGGAGGGGGAAAAGGATCAATGGGGGTTTAAATCTAATGCTCTGTGTTTATCACATGAACTCTCCTACTCATTGCTTGAAGCTCTGACCTGCTCTGAGGTTTGCATTTCTTTGTTCAGAAGATGTTAATGACTTAGATGTGGCATTGCTTTAATTGTGAATACTTTTGGGATGTAACAGGTAGAAAAAAACGTTGCTGCGCTGGAGGAAAAAGCAGAAGAAAACTTGATGGTGTTGTGCGAGGAAAAAATGAAGCTACAGGAGTGGATCTGCAAGTTGAAACGTGAGATTATGCTCAAAGAGAGAGAGAAGAGGCTCAGGGCAGAATTAGACAGACAGGTAAGCTTTAGTACCATTTGTGCCTCTCTTAGATTTAAAAAAGCTCATGTAGGAAGTAATTCTTCATCCAGAGACCATTTCTCTGCCTCTGTGGCCTGCAGAGGTGTCATTTTATGCACCTTTAAATACCTCCTTCCTGTTGAGGCATGTCCTGCTCTGTAGTAACCTGAGCTAATGCCTTTGCTGCTTTGCTGTCCCTTGTGGATGGGCAGGAAGGAGAAGTTCGAGCTGCTGGGAGGGGGCAGCAATTGCTGCCAGGGCAAGTTCCAGTTGGTGCTCAGGGGCTGAAAGAATCCAAATCCACATGAACATCCTGCACTTAAGCAATTCCAGTTATGGCTAGAGCTGAGACCATAGAATCACAGAATCAACGAGGTTGGAAAAGATCTCAAAGACCATCAAGTCCAACCCTACCGTGGTTACCAGACCATGGCCCTAAGTGCCACATCCAGTCTCAGCTTGAAAACCTCCAGGGATGGTGAATCCACCACCTCCCTGGGCAGCACATCCCAATGCCTGAGCACTCTCTCTGGAAAAAATCTCTTCCTAAGATCCAACCTAACCCTCCCCTGGCAGAGCTTGAGTCTGTGCCCTCTTGTCCTGCTGCTGGTTGCCTGGGAGAAGAGACCAACCCCCACCTGACTCCAACCTCCTGTCAGGGAGTTGCAGAGGGAGAGAAGGTCTCCCCTGAGCTTCCTCTTCTCCAGGCTGAACATCCCCAGCTCCCTCAGCCTCTCCTCATGGCACTTGTGCTCCAGTCCCTTCACCAGCCTCGTTGCTCTTCTCTGGACCTGCTCCAGCACCTCAATGTCCCTCTTGATCTGAGAGGCAAACTCTGAATGAGAAGTGAACACCTGTTCTGTATGGTTCTGTATGTTTGGACTGGATGATCTTAGAGATCTCCTCCAACCTTGATGGTTCTGTGATTCTGTATCTGTCTCATTCGTGTGTCAGCCAGCAGTAGTTCTGGTCTGGTTGTAAGAAGACAGGTTTCTAGGGAATAATTAATGTTTGAATAATTAGTTTTCAAAACTGAATCTCCCTTTGCTTATTAACAGATAGGCATTGCAAAACTCAAGCAAGGCTTTTGTAAAACACACTTGTGAACAACAGTGAGAGCATCTGATGTAAAGCCCTTTGCTTAGTGTGTTGCTGATACCTCTGAGCCTCAGGACCAGGGAAACTGGTATTGACCTGGGCATTTTGAGGTGGTAACAGATTGTATTATACCACAAACTTCTGGAGTTCCCTTGTCAGTGAGCACTTCAGAGTGATATTGGGGTTTTTTATAAGTGATTTTTCTGTGCTGAGCCAGGTCTGTAGTTACAAACCAGCTGCTTTATCTTGTGTCTCCTTCAGGTGGATGTGCTGACTCCCATTGTTGCTCTCTGTGCAAACTTTAAAGAGCAGTATGAAAACTTTGCAGCTTCCCTGGAGGCTACCAGACATGAACTAGCCATAAAGAATATTCACATAGAAGGAGATAAACTGGAATACCTTGGTATGGAAACATGATTTCTAAAATTTACTTTCAGAAACTGTGGGGATTTTGTTATGCTAAAAAAAGTTCTTACATTGTTACTGCTAAATCTGTGTGTGGCCACTGGAGGAATGTGGGGTGCTCTTAGAGCCTGGGTGGGCACTGGGCTGCAGCATTAGTCACACCTTGGGCTCTGTGCAGTTCTTATCTCTGTTTAACCACCAAACTGCACTGGAACAAGTGGGATTTTTTATCTTGCAGCAGGGAAAAAAATTAACTTTCTAACCTAGGTCAGTCTTCATATACACCTGCTGTAGCAAGTCCCTCTATATTGTAGCTGTACTCATGACATTCCTCCTCCTTTCTTGCTCCTAATGTGTAAACAAGTTGTAGAAATACTGTAATCCCTCCTTCTTTGAGGGATAGAGTCATTATTTCTTCTATTATTGGGTGTTGTTTTGGATCGGAGAACGTTTAATAAATCAGTACTTGTATTTTATATTGAAGTCTGGGCAAAAAGTTACCTTCTATTATTGGGTGTTGTTTTGGATCAGAGAATGTTTAATAAATCAGTACCTGTATTTTGTATTGAAGTCTGGGCAAAAAGTTATGTTTTTAAACTGCTGCTCTGCAAGAAATGAGATTCTTAAACCATTTACAATCATCTTTTTTTACACTTCTAAGCAAATGGAATAAATTTATTGGAGAACTTAGAGTTCTTGTAGGAAGACTAGAAAGGAATAGGTCCATTTTTGGGGTTTGTGAATGTGGAAGGAAGTGACTGGATAAATTTCCTGGTGGGGCTACATGCCAACAGCAGTATATGTAGCTGGCCAGGGAATTTTGGATGTTTAGAGCTTGTTTTTTCTCTCACATTTGTCCTATAAAAATCTATGACATACTTTTAATGACAGCTCAGTTAGCAGTTTTAATAGCCTGTTGCTGGTGCTAGTCACAGCAGCTAAAAATAACTTGGCTTTCACAGGTGTTTTTTTTTATGGTGTGTTTGTGAAAGCTGAACAAACAGTAGTTTTTCCATCCCCTGGTTCACCTGTCTCTGGGTTACTCCAGATGTGAAGTGTTTTGTACCAGCTGGTGCCACTGCACTGTTGAGTAATCCCTCTGATTTCTCCTCTTGCAGAAAAGGTGCAAAAGGAGTTAGCTGTCACAATGGAGCTCCTGAATGATGTTCTGCCAAGTGACCCAGAAGTTAGTACAGAAGTACTTAATGATCTGAAAGAGCTAAAAGTATCATCTCAGAAACTGAATAAAGAGCTTCAAAGGTAATTACAACACTAACTGCTCAAAGACAAATCTATAGCTCTCACCAGAACATAGACTGGAGGAGGATTAACTGTGAGGGGTTTGGTAGCACTGAGTTAATTCTGTTCCTGTTTCTGTCCCTGTCCTACCTACAGTCAAAGGAAGGATGTTTGGGGTTTTTGGTTTGTGTGTTGTAAGTGAACTCCTTTAGTGTGCCTTTCTGCCACTGCAGCTGAGAATTTCAGTGAGCAAGAGCAGCCCTGGTGAAGGGCAAATATGTATGAGTGGAGAGCTCCAGGAGACAGAGAAGTAAGCTGGAAACACTCTATCTTAACCACCCTGCAAATATATCTTCCTTGAGGAGGTACAAGGAGCCTAGAAAAAGTTCTTTTCTCCTCAAGTATTGTGTCAGCAAATAGAAAGTACCACTGAGAGTGTTCAACCCTGGCAATATTCATTCCAGGTTGGATGAGCCTTGAGCAACCTGCTCTGGTGGGAGGTGTCCCTGCCCAGGGCAGGGGTTGGGGCTGGATCATCTCTAAGCTCCATTCCAAGCCCTGAACAGTCTATGATTCTGTGAGTGTGAGGAAGAGATAAAGCATGGCAAATGTCCTTTCCTTCCTGCACTGCCCCAGGAGAGATTACAGCTAAAATCTTTGAAGATTGGCAGACTATAAAGCCAGGCATCTCCCCCTCCTACACACTACCCCTGCTCCCCCCCAGACTCTTGACTTTGGGAAGAAAATTCATACTGTACACTTTTTCTCTAATTCTGGTGGGGACATAGAAGGAGAAAGAGGCCAATGTCCAGGCAAATAGCTTTTGGGCTTAAGCAGAAGTTCTTGTCCTTCTTCAGAGTCACTGATGTAGCTTCACTTGTTGCAGGAGTGTCACAGGAGTGCAGACCCTGTCAGCTGAAGTCAGTAAAGAAGTTTCTCTGCATAACCAATGTGTCTGTGAGGAGCATCATGGACTGGATGTTGTGAAGCACTGGTATTTCAACTGAGCTCCCCTGTCAGTGTGCTGTGGGTAGGTACTGACTCAGTGCCTGCAGACTTGGTAGACTTCTATGTGAGCACACAGCTCCCCCAGATCTTCAGTCACACTGGAATCTGAAGCCAGCACCGTGTTGCCATTCCGTGTGCTCTCCCGTGGGGAGACATTGTGGCTCTCTCTCCATGGATTTCTGTGACAACTTCTTCCTCACTTTTGTGCCTTGACTACACTGAAAGGTAAAAAAAAAAAAAATAAGAACTGGTATTCCTGGCAAATATGAGCTATGTGTTAGTGTACAGCAAGGTTGTTGGTCACTCACCAGAAGTGAACAACTTCTGCAGGAGCTCTGAATTGCCCCATGTTTCTGAATTTGCTGAGGAAAAAAACTGTGTGTGTGGCAGGTAACGAGGCTGGTGGTGGAAAGGAGCCTTGGAAGGTCACTTGTAACGAGTGAGAAGTTTTGGTGACTTGTTGCCTAATTGCCTTGTAAACAAACAATTTAAAACAGAAATGCTTTTGTATGAACCTGACCCTTTAGAGACTTTATTTAATAATAAAGACTGTTTTTTACTGCTGTATCAAAAGCTTTCCTGTCTGAATAGCTGCACTGATTTCCTGCAGCAGCTGTTGTTTCCTTTTGGGCCTACCTAGGGCTAATGTTACACAGCCCAGTGATGGACTTACAGGCACTGCCTGGTCCCAGTGGAGAGCCATGAGGCACTGGCACACGAGGTGCTGAGGACAGAGGATTGTCAATGTGGAGAGAAACTGCAAACCTAATGCATTACCAAGTGAGTGGCCATGAACTTAATGCCAAATCTGGCATATTTCTTCAACATCTTCTCCTTTTTTGTACATGGCATGTGTTTTCCTCTGAAAGACATGCTCTGTCCTGTATTTTTTCACCTGTGGAACCTCCTGATGTGATGGTTTTTCAGAAGCTTTGCTTTGTATTGTGTTCAGAGTGGCACATTTCTGGCTGAAGCTGTGTGTGTAAGGCTTTTTACCCTGCTCAGAGAATACTCCAAGTATACTTGGAGTATTCTCCTTGCATTCCTTCAAGTGCTGTTCAGGTATTACTAAGGGTCTAACTAGATTCTTGTCTCCTTATATTAAAAATTAGGAGTAAATCAAGTAGTTGGATCACTAGATGTGCTGTGCACTGGATGAGAAGCCAATACCTAACAAACCCTTCAGACCCTCCTTGTGTGTAATGTTAGTGTCACGGTTTTAGCAGCAACTTATCCGTGTGCCAGCGTTATCCTAGGAACATCTGGACGATCTGCACTGGTAGTTGAGCTGTGTGTGCTGCAGGCAGCTGGATCCTGCTCTGGGTCGGGAGCAGGAGCTGCATCCATGGAGTTGGCCACTGGATGGGGAACTTTGCTCGGCAGACAAGTCCTAGGGTAGCTGCAAATGAGTAGTCTGGTTGCTTTTGGTGGATGGAGACGTGGGTAGAAAGGCTCTATATGTTTTTCCTAGGTTTGGGTGATTGTGTGTCCTCATGCCTTAACCTCCTTGTGATCAGTGGGTCATTCTCAGACTCAAAGAAGGGTTATCTTAAATATGAGAGGAGGGAGGAAATTAAAATCTGTGTTAGAGTGTCTTGATGGCAGTGTCTCTGCACAGACACCTCAGAATGTCTCCTAGGATTCCTTGACGGCCTGAAAAGATACTTTTCTTTAAGAAATACTTTTAAATCAAACCCATTCTTTTCAGCCAAGTGACTCTGTACCACTGAGATACTGCTGGGTGTGCCTATGCACTCGCGTGTTACTTAAGCAACTGGCAGCAGGGCGAGTTTCCACTCTGCAAGGAGTGGAGCTGTGAGCTCTGTGCCTGGAGCAGTGCGAGCTCGCGGTGCAGGGCTCTGTCCCCGGGGCAGTAGTTCACTCTGGCTGCTGCAGGCGGCACTCATTAGCCTTGCACAAGCCCGAGGCAAAGGGCAGTCCTGGAGCAGGAGCCAAACTGCTCGTCCGGAACAATACCGTGCCCGGGGATGTGCTCTCATTGTTTCAGAAGACTCAGAGGCATTAATTTGAGCGTTCTGGCCATTCTTTTCCTTAAGCTGAACACTTGTGTCGTTCTGTGTGCAAACGGTAGAACAAGTGTTAGCTAAAGCAGCTCAACCTCTCCAGCAAAGGGTTTTCAACTGGTTTGAACTGAGAATTTTTCCATCTTGATTCTCCTGACTATTCTTTCGAAGTGGTTCTCTTAAGGCTCTTTGGTGAAGTGTTTTAGGCTCCTCTGCCTTGAAACAGCCACAGAGTTGGATGCTGTCATTTCACACTGTACAAACAACAACAACAAAGAACTGCAGAATCACTGGAGCAGGAGCTAAACAGATGTGACACCACTTTGTATTTTCCACTTATTTTCTGACAATGTCACATGCTCTAAATCAGTTGGAATCCTAAACAAATTAAGGGCTATTTTTCATTCAGGTTATGAATTATTTTTTTCCTCCCCCTAAAATTAATAATGTTTTCCCTTCTGTGACTTGTAGCAATGTAGATTTTGTTTTGTTTTGGCTGAACTTGTGCAGTACTTATTACCTATTTATTCATCTTTTAGGCCAGAAGTTCTTCATGACCAGTTGTTAACGCTCATATGTCCTAAGGTGGTTTTTTTGAGGGGAGGGAAGGCTTTTTTCTTCCTCTCTTCCAAAAGCTGGAAGCAGTTGTGCAATGAGCCAGGTGGGTCTGAGAGCCTGAGTGCAAGGGGCAGCCTAGAAATGGAAGTATTTGTCCCCTGCAAAGTTGTCTAACTAGATCAGCAAAACTTTTCAACTGCAGATGGCCTTGGCTGGATCCTGATTTCTTGGGGAGCTCTGCCCACATTCCCTTTGGTTTCTCTGATGTTACCACTCTGACCACCAGCTCAGGAGGGCTGAGTTAAGGCATTTTTGGTTGTAATTCCTGTGCTCCCTGTGCTGGGGTCAAGGTAAGGCAGCAGCATCCCTGTCCCTGTGCTCTGTGCTGGAGAAGATCGAGGCCCAACCCCACAACTCTTTGTTCACACGAGCTGCAAATGGAGCTGATTCTGTGCTCATCAACAGCAAGTAAGCAGCTCATGACCCCAGCAGATGTTTCTGCATTTTAGGCTAATGAGAACTTATTGGATTACTGCAGTCTTCCCTGCCTGGAGTAAATACCACTTTGTTGGAGATCCGGAAATTCATCCTGAATATGATAAACAAACTGCTGGCTGAGCTGGGATTGCCAGGACATGAAAAGAGTTCCAGAGAGGCAGAAGATCTAACAGCTCTGAAATGCACCACTGAGCCACACCAATTAAGAGCATTTCCAGTGATTATGTGAGCATTCCTGTTCAACTCACAGCAATGAGTTCAGGTTGTTTCTTCCGCTGCATTTGTGTGTGGGCTGGAAAGCAGAGCACGAGGTTTGCAGGGGGAGCTCAGATGCCTCTGACCAGCTTCTCTTCAAATCATTCTGTGACAATGTATATGCAGGGCCTAGTGAGGCTCCTGCCAGTGTGTTTTTAGTGTTAGGGCAGCAAGCACAACTTGCCTCTTCAGACATAACTGATGTTTTTATTGCTATAGATGATGTGTGTTTGGGCATGGCCTGTAGGATAGCGTAGAATGAACCAGGTTGGAAAAGACCTCCAAGATCATCGAGTCCAACCCTACCGTGGTTACTAATACCATGACACTAAGTGCCACATCCAGTCTCAGCTTGAAAACCTCCAGGGATGGTGAATCCACCACCTCCCTGGGCAGCACATTCCAATGCCTGAGCACTCTCTCTGTACAAACTCTCTTCCTAAGATCCAACCTAACCCTCCCCTGGCAGAGCTTGAGTCTGTGCCCTCTTGTCCTGCTGCTGTTGCCTGGGAGAAGAGACCAACCCCCACCTGACTCCAACCTCCTGTCAGGGAGTTGCAGAGGGTGATAAGGTCTCCCCTGAGCCTCCTCTTCTCCAGGCTGAACCCCCCCAGCTCCCTCAGCCTCTCCTCATGGCACTTGTGCTCCAGTCCCTTCACCAGCCTCGTTGCTATTCTCTGGACCTGGTCCAGCCCCTCCATGTCCCTCCTGAGCTGAGGGGCCCAGAACTGACCACACTGTTCCTGATACCAAACCTTAATTTGTTTGTTATCTACTGCCTAGGGGAGGTAACTCCACTGGTCAGACTTCTATTGCACAAATGGTGTGGAGGTGAGAAGAAAACTGAGGTTATTTCTGACTGACTGATGACAGCCACTTGTGATCAGCACAGTGCTCTTCCTTCTGCACCATGTGAATGATTTCTGAGCACTATTTCAGTCACTGTCAGGGATGAAAATGTTTTCTTCCTGTGGAAACTCAGGCTTTCCACTTGTATAGAGGAATAATAACCATTTTTGACAGAACTCTGTAACAATGATGTTCTCAGTATCATTATCCTGTTGCATGCTATTCAGAATGCATTCTAATTTTACATGTGCTCTTTAGTTATCCTTTCCATATTTTGTTCTAGGGATGCCTGGGTTGCTGGGAGGCAGGATCAGCCTGGTTTCTCCCACTCTGGTGTAGTCTCTGTTGAGACATTTCCCTCAGTGCCTGCAGGAGTGTGGCAAAGCCTGGGGATAGTTGTGCAGTTATCAGTTTCTGCATTTGCTCTCTCTGTTTGGCTGTCACAGAAACACAAAGGGAGAACAAAACTGGGAGTTAAGGATTGGGTGTGGCTCCTTAGCATGAGTATAATACTGTACAAATTAACTAAGGCCTTATTCTTGTCTGGTGGTCTGAAATGACTGGGATGAATGGTTTTCCACTGGGAAGGGGGGGACAAATGATTCTGGAAGCTGATGACTTGTCCATTGTTTCTTCATTTTTCACCCATCTTCTCCTGGAATCTACAGGGCTTAAACCCAAATCATTGACAGCCGTGGGTTCAGTACAGCATTTTTCTTGTGTGCACAGTTCACACAGGTATTCTCCAAATCTTTGAGTATTACCTTTCAAACCTCTAGATCTGATCACCTGTGTGACAAGTTAGTGACAACACTCCTGCTGAGGCAGTTACCAAGGGCAGGTGGTACCTAGTATTGGATCCTACCACTTGATTCTTGTGAGTAGTCTGACTGGTTGGAATTTTGCAGTTGTGGCACAGGAAAAAGCAAAATGATTCACAGCTGAGAGTAGCAGTGCTGGAGAATGAGTATTTTTTTGTTGACAAATATCTTGTCTGGCAACTTTCACCTTGCCCAGGGTTCATTGATGAAGTAGATGGGGCACAGAGAGATTCTTTTTTCTGCAGAATGAGACTGAGCAAGTGGTCAGGGTGTAAATTAGGTCTAGTCAGATCCAATATAGGTGTATTCACACCTTCTCCCTCACCTTTCAGACACCAGTGCATCCACACCAATCCCCCCCCACACTTCCAACCTGGACAAGTGCCTGAGATTCCTCAAATTCCATGAGGAGCAGAGTTACCTTTTCTGTAAAGGAAATAAACATCCCAGCTATGCACAGTGCAGGAGGGTGGGTGAATATGGCCCATAGATGTGACTGATGAATAGTTTTTATACATGAGCAGTTCTTACAGAACTTCCTTTAAACTCCTAACCGTTCCCAGATGTGGTTGCAGGCGGCTGCTGGAATTCCAACACCTGTTGCATCACACTGAATGGGATTCATTTTGGCAAGCACAGAAAATTCCATTTCAGTAAGTAAATAGCTTGAAATTATATCTAAAGCCACCTTTTTTTTTTTCTCCAGCCTTATTTACAGGACTGCACATACTTCGATAATTAGCAGATGGTTTGCAGCCTTTAGAGACTGTAATTGCCTGAGATTTCTTGTAGATGAAATGTGGGTGATGGAATGAGTGTTTAGTGGCACTTTGTGGGGTTTTTTGGGTACACTTTCTATAGATCTCAGGCATGAGTGTGTAAGGAACCATTTGTGTGTGGCTGGTGAGGTTTGGCACAGCTGCAATACCCTGAGAGCAGCAGAGATGCTTCATTTTCCTTTTGCCTCCTTTCATCAAATGATTCTACTCTGCCCTGCAGTGTTGCCCTGAGGAAGGAGCTGACATCAGACTGGAAAACTTGGAGGCACACATGGCTCTGTAGATGTACCTGAGAGTATGGCAAAGCTGAAAGGAAAGTTGGAATGACCAGGTTTTGCTTTATCTTTGCATCTTTTGGTTTGTCTTAGAAAAAAAACCAACACCAACCCCAAAACTTTCCAGCTACAATGTGCTTCCTTATAAGTTCCTTCTCACAAAGCCTATCTGGTTTCCTTGGGAAGTGATCCCTGTGGTTCTAGAGTCTAATCTGGTCTAATTTATCAGAACCTGTTTGTTCTTATTCTAGATTTGTTCTGCCTCTCCACAAAAATGGTTTAGGATTGATTTAATGGGAAAATGTAGCCACATCTAGCAGTGTTGCCCTTCACTGAGGATAACCTGAGCATACCAAAAAGCTGCTGAAGACATATTAAAATTGGCATAAATTTCAAACAAGACACAAATTTAGGCACCATTTGTTTCTCTCCTGATTAAGGACTGATCAGCCTCACTGTCCTGTTGCTGAAGTTGCCAGGGAATCCTCACTCCTTGGGATGACTGTGTTTGTAGGGAATGGAGTGACTTGCAGAAAACGTGGTAGCTGGGAATGCTATTGCTGAAATAAATGGTGACTGAAATAGTTTAAGAGGGAGAAAAATAATAATAACAGCTTGAGCAACTTGCTGTTTTTCTTGTCAGAATCTGGGGAAAATGGACTTTGGGAAACTATGGAGTTGAATTTGGATGCAAATTGTATTCTTGCTGGGTTTCATATCTGTGATCTTTAGAAGAAATGGGACTGAGGTTCAAATATTGGAGCTAACCTAGAAAAAAAATTATTTTTTTTAAGGTTTTCCTAGTAGTTTGCCTTAAGCCAGGTGTGTGTGAGAGGAAAAACATGATCCAAACCACCTCCACTGAGGGTTTTCATTTCTTGCCGGGGCGAGAGTTCAGCTCTGTTGGAGCACGTCTGGGATTCTGGGCTGGCTCCAGCAGAGAACAGAGAAATTATTCCTTGGTATCTATGGCATTCGTTCTGTCACCTCGAATCTCTGCTCTTGCTTTCGATACACTCAGAGTGTGTGTGAGCTCCTCTCTCGGAGCTGCTGCGGCGAGAGCTCCCTCTCCTGTCCCGCGCCCGGGGACAGACCACGGGAAGGGATAGATGAGGATGTTGGGATGGAAGATGAGGCTGTTGGGATGGAGGAGGAGGATGGAGCAGCATCAGCTCCCGCGCAGGATTTGGGGTTGAAAACCCATTCCCGAGGAGGCTCAGCGCCGGCACCGAGCGCTC
>NW_008679978.1:4812-9289 GCF_000695815.1 Acanthisitta chloris | reverse complement strand
TAGTTTCCCAGGTCCTCCTTGCAATCCCTTTTGTGGATTGTTGTGACATGGATTAGCATGATAAAGATACTTTTCCTTTAATGATGTCAACAGCTGCAGTAGTAATTGCTGAATTAACTCTCTTTTCCCCTTGCAGTGGTGGTGTCATGATCTACATTGATCGGATAGAGGTTGTGAACAAACTGGCCCCATATGCAGGTACTTCCCATCCTGATTCACAAGGAGCCCTGTCACTGTCTTCCCTCCTCCTGCAGCAGCTATGTGGTGGTTTGCAGGACTTGTATTTTCCATGTCTGGAAAATCTCCGTGTCTGTTTCTATTTCATGTCACCCTTACAGCTCCCAGGCCTGGAGCACTAAGTATCGTGCGTGTGCCTGCAGGGTTTGTGCAGAGCCACAGGTTGGCAAAGATCAGGGGAAATTCTGGGGTTGCTTCTCCCTTGTGTGTTTTTAGAAACATGGTGGCTGCTCAAGCAATCCCTTTTCTTGCTGCTGAAAGGGACACCAAGCAATCTCTTCTCTTGCTGCTGTAAGAGAGACCAAACCATCTCTTCTCTTGCTGCTGGAGGGGAAACCACCTATAAAACTGATCCCAGTAACTTGCCAGCCTGGCTCCCAGGAAAATTACTAAGACAAAACCCATCTAGGAGCCTCTTCCTGTCTTATCTTACCAGCTACCAGGCCAAAGACCCAGATAGCTTGGGTTTGTCAGCAGCACAGCTTAATGCAAACCACTAGCATTGCTGATGCATTGAAGGGTGAATTGCTGTGGTAATTCATAGAATTGTGGAAGGGTTTGGGTTGGGAAGGACCCTAAAGATCATCTTGTTCTAACCCCCTACTATGGGCAGGGACACCTTCCACTAGCCCTTCCACTAGCCCATGTTCCTCAGAACCCCATCCAGCATGACCTTGAGCACTCCCAGGGATGGAGATGCCTCCTCTGAGCTCACTTTCACAGCCACATGGGCTACATCCTGCAAACTCCCAGGGCTGGAGATCCCCCAATCTGTCCCAATGCGCCTTCTCCACGCCCCTGGCTGTTGGTGAGGTGGTGCTGCAGGAAACTCTCCATGTCAGTGCTGACCTCTGATGGTTTTCTCCGTCCCACAGTGTACAACATCGTGAGGAACTACACTGCAGACTACGACAAGACCTTGATCTTCAACAAAATTCACCATGAGCTCAATCAGTTCTGCAGTGCCCATACCCTGCAGGAGGTGTACATCGAGCTGTTTGGTAAGTGGTGGCAGCTGGATGCTTCCTCCGGGGGCTCTGGAACTCCCTGGGCTGCCCTGGTGTTACATCCAACCCCTGAGAGCAAACAGCTGCTGTGCTGGAGTTGCAGCCTAGAATCCACAGCTCCTTTTAGATCCGTATGCCACCTCTCCTGTAACTTAATGATTCAGTTTCATGTGTCTTTCCCCATGTGGGAGTTTGATTTCAGTCCTTTTCTACCTATTCTGTCTGCACAAAGCAGCCACTCTGCTCCTGGGCATGCTTTGATACCTGTTTCCTTCACTATGCTGATGAGTTTCTCTTGTCTAGTTCTACTTTTAGGCCCCTGTTCTGCTGCTGATTCCACTTTTGTACTTTCACAACTTCCTTCTGGCAGAAGGTTTTCCACAGGGAGGTAGCAGTGCTTCAGGAATTAGCACAGGTCGTACTACCTGTGCCCCAAAGAGATAACAGCATTGTATTCTTTCCTGAGTGACTGAGCAGCAGAAAATGAGGTTATAGAAGAGAAAAGCTTGTCAGACTTTTAACATTCAGATACTCTGAATGCTGTAGAAGGGATAGACTTCCACCACAGCCTCTGGGCATTCTTTCTTGCTGAGATGCTGCAAGCCCTGAGCTCAGATACCACAAATTCATCAGTAGCTGAATTTTGCTAGGCACTAGCATGTGACTTTCCTTTGGGGTACATCTTCCAGGGAGCATAGGAAGGGAAACAATGTACTGAATGGTCTCAGAAAGCAGCTTTATCTTACACCATAGTTACCTGCTTTTGTGACTGCCACACAAGCTGTAGGAGAAAAGAGGATAAGCTAAATGGTGTCTCTCTTGTCCTCCAAACAGATCAGATAGATGAGAACTTGAAGTTGGCCCTGCAGAAGGATCTCAATGTCATGGCACCAGGTCTCACTATCCAGGTAGGTTCATTCCCTTTGTCCCACGTTTAATTTGCTCATCTTTGACTAGGTTACATAGGTTTTTTTCCTTCCATTTTCCACTCAACATGGAATAGCTGAGCCTTGAGTTGAGGTTTGACAGCTTAAGACTGTCCAGGTGACTGTAACCACTTCTAAACACTATGTTTTATGTCAGGGGCAGACCTGCAGAGTAGAGAGAAGAACCTTTAAGGTGACAGACCTGCAGGGGTTGGCTTTAAATTGCACAGAGCAAGGGATAGAGTCTGGTGTGGATGAACAAGGAGCTCCTGACTGGTCTGCAGGGCAAAAAGGCAACTCAAAAAAAGGGAGAGTAGGGATAGATGAGCTGGGAGGAATGAAGCTGGTCAAACTGGGAACACAGGGACAGAGTTAGGAAAACCAAAACTCAGCTAGTCTTCGACCTAATGATGGCTTTGTAGGGGGACACAGAAACCTTCTGAGGTGCAGCCACAGCACAAGGAAGGCCACGGAAGCTCTGGAGCAGGGTCACATGGTGACCATAGGCCAGGCTGGATGAGGCTTGGAGCAAACTGCCCATGGTGGGAGTGGGTTGGAATGCATGGTCTTGGAAGGTGCCTTCTACTAAAGCCAATGGGCATCCTCAGCAGTCTGTTCCACAGCCCTTACTCCATTCCTTGGGTGCCATAAAAGCTGCAGAGACAGGAAAGCCAAATGCAGGACATCTCTGTGAGAGTGGCCACACTCAGCTGTGCTGCACAGGAGGATTTGGCACCATCCTGTGTGGGCTTAGATCAGTGTGGAGATGTCCACAGCACTGCAGCTGGTTTGCAAGGACATTGCTTAGTTGTGCAGCTTGCATCAAACTGCTTCATCTAAGTGCACTTAAATACACTCCCTTTTCCTTTTCCACAGGCTGTGCGTGTGACAAAGCCCAAAATTCCAGAGGCAATCCGAAGAAACTTCGAGCTCATGTGAGTAACTGGACATAAAACAGTGTGGATCCATTTTGAGGAGCCAGCGCAGGCATAAAGCTGTTAGCAACCTCATCCCTGGTGCTCAGAGAGTGAGGGATGAGCTCTGCTCAGTGTGTGCTCGGCCAGGTGCACTTGTGCTTTCTGTTTCTCCATCTCCAAACTGAAATTAGGGCTTGGGGATCTTGAATTCTTGCCCATAAGATCCTCTGTTGGACCTCCTGTCACTTTATCTTTGGCTGAGCCAGCTCAGCTCCCACCCCACATCTGCAGTAGCCCTGCAGTGGGCTCAGTCCCCATCCTGAAGGCTTCAGGCAGTCCATAGCATCTAGATGTGGCCCCAGCAGTGCCAGAGGGAGAGGGGGATGATCCCTTCCTTTGTGCTCACACCACTGCAGACAGAGCCAGTCCCCATGGCAGTGAGCAGGCTGCTGACAGCTGGCTGGTTTCTTGTCCCTGTGGCCTCTCCTGCCCCAGGATGAGGAACTGTTCCCCATCTCCCTTTCCCCAGGATAACATTTCTCACCTTTCAGGGAGGCTGAGAAGACCAAGCTGCTGATTGCAGCCCAGAGGCAGAAGGTGGTGGAGAAGGAGGCAGAGACAGACAGGAAGAAAGCTCTCATTGGTATGTCACCTTAGTCCCTCTCAGTCATCTCTTCTTGAGGCTGAACAGGCCCAACTCCCTCAGCCTTTCCTCATCAGTGAGGTGCTCCAGTCCCTTCAGCATTTTCCTTGCCCTTCCCTGGACGTGCTCCAGAAGCTCCATGTCCCTCTTGTCCTGAAGAGCCCAGAACTGGACAGAGCACTGTGGACCTGCTCCAGGAGCTCCATGTCCTACTGGCACTGAGGAGGGTCAGGGTGCTGGTGCTCCAGCCCTGGAAAGTGAATGTCTGAGCTGAAGCTGTTGTGATTGCAGAGGCAGAGAAGGCTGCACAGGTGGCCAGGATTCACTACCAACAGAAGATCATGGAGAAGGAAACTGAGAAGCGAATCTCCGAGATCGAAGGTAATCACACTGCTGAGGTCACCTGCCAGATGGAGGTGGTGGCAGCTGGAGGAACATCAGAACTGAGCTCACGGGCATGGGCAGCCTATAAAAGTCATCAGTAGTGCCAGGTTGAGCCCTGGCATCATTCCTCCCTTGCCATGGAGCTCTCCAGGAAGCCAAAGGGCAGGCACAGGGCCAGGGGCACTCCTGGCTCAGCTGGTCCCTGTGGAACAAGGGCTCAGGAGCTCAGTGTGATGAGGCTGTTCACTTCCTAATCCTCTTTTTCTGTCAGATGCTGCATTCCTGGCAAGGGAGAAGGCAAAAGCTGATGCAGAGTACTATGCTGCTCGGAAGTTGGCTGATTCCAACAAGGTGAGCACGGGA
>NW_008679978.1:3952-4760 GCF_000695815.1 Acanthisitta chloris | reverse complement strand
CCAGGAGATGAGGTTCAGGTGGGCAGCACTGGAAAAGCACTTGATTTAACAGCCCACATCCAAGGAGGCAGCTGCCTGAAGTTAAATCTGATGCTGCAGGGCCCAGAAAGTTGTCGCTTACAGTCTGAAGGTCTCAGGGGAGTCCTTCTTGCTCTCTACAACTCTCTGACAGGAGGTGCAGCCAGGTGGGGATCAGGCTCTGCTCCCAGGGAACAAGTGACAAGATGAGAGGAAACAGCCTCAAGCTGTGCCAGGGTGGGTTCAGGTTGGACTTCAGGAGGAATTTCCTCATGGAAAGGGCTGTCAGGCTCTGGAAGGAGCTGCCCAGGAGGTGGTGCAGTCACCGTCCCTGGAGGTGTTCAAGGAACGACTGGATGTGGCACTCAGTGCTCTGGTCTAGTTGACAAGGTGATGATGGATCACAGGTTGGACTTGGTGGTCTTGGATGTGTTTTCCAACCTTAATGACTCTGTCTCTGGTTTCTCTCTATGCAGCTGAAGCTGACCCCTGAGTACCTGGAGCTAATGAAGTACCAAGCCATAGCAGCCAACAGCAAGCTGTACTTCGGTGATCGCATCCCCAGCGTCTTCCTGGACTCCTGTGCCTTCCAGCAAGCCAATGTGAGGACTGCCCAAGAAACCAGCCTTCCTGCACAGGAGGCCCCAGAGCCCTCTGGAGAGAGCCAGCTCAGAGCCAAGGAAAGCACTGGCTGAGGGAGGCAGAAGCCAACGTGGTGTAGCTCAGCAGTGAGCCCAGCTGTGAACAGGGACATGGCAGTTGGGTTGATTTTCTTCTAGCAACAGATTGC
>NW_008679978.1:0-3942 GCF_000695815.1 Acanthisitta chloris | reverse complement strand
TTCCCTATTAAATTGGTGCTTCCAAAGAAGGGGTAATTCTGTACTAACATACGTATACTGGAATATTAGAAGACAGCCAGCAGGAAAAGCCTTCTGCAGTGGGTGGAGTTCTGTAGCAGGCCCTACTCTGGGGGCAGGACATGTGGCTTTGAGTGCTGTGTTGCTGCACACTGGTCCTTGCCCAGTGCTCCTGGCTGAGGCTGAGTGAAGTGAAGGTTTCCTTTGTTCTGCCCATGAAGCTTTGCCCTGTGGACTCCCAGGCAGGTTTCTGCCACTGCTGTCTCCCTTTCCTCAAGGACTCCAGTGAAGAGAGCTCTCCTTGCCAGTGTGTTCCTGCTCAGGGCAAGGAGTGCTTGGTGTTGAATAGGTTATTGGAATAGGATCTGCATAGCCATAATCTTTCTTGTAGACAGCAGCACTAGATAAGGACTTTGGAGCAAGCAATCTCTATTGGCTTCTGCAACTCCCCTCTCCAAGCAACAGCTCACACTGGCTGCCTGTGACTGCCTGTGCTATGTTTCTGCTGGGTCTCACCTTGCATCCTAAACCACATGTCAAGAGCACCTTGGAGCAGCTGGTTGGGAACAGAGCTTAGGAAATCTCTGCTCAGATCTCAGCCTCCCTGTGGGTCATTCACCAGGGAAAGGGACTGAATTTCCACTGCTCTGCCCTGTTGGCAAAGTGAAGGGGAAGAGAAGAGTGAAGGGACCTTGCTGTGCAGCAGATCAGATGTTTGACGCCTTCAGTTGCAAAGCAGGTGAGGCATCACTGCAAAATCGACTGCTGCAAGAAGTGGGATCTGCCTCGTGTGTCCTTGAACAGCCCCAGCAGGGAGTGTGGCCCTGCTCCTCTCGGCCCTGGCAAGGTTTGCTGCAGTGCAGGACTTGTGGCTGCTCCCAAGCAGTGCTGACAGGAATCTTCTCTCTTCTCTCCTGGTGTGTGCTGTAATATATCCAACCCTGCTCCCACCGTGCCACTGCAGGGTGAGGGAGACACGTGCTTGGGTGGGGAGGAACCTGCTTCTCTTTTCTCCTCTTTCCTCCTGCTGTGAGGGTGTGCTTGTTTCTAGGACCTGCTTCTCGTGTTGTGTGATGATCCCAGAGGCAATGGCTGGGGAAGCAGCTGGCAGGAGCTTGAGCTGGAATGCCATTTCCCAGCTGGGAACACCACAGCACTGCCTGCCTGTGAGCCCACCATGCCTTCAGGGATCACCTCCCCCCTTCCAGCCAGGTTAGTGTGCCTCCATCCTGCTGTCCTGTCCTCTCAGAGGGGCTGGGTGGTGGTGGTGGCACTCCAGGCACTCTGCCTGTTGAGATCTTCTGGCCCTGGCACCATCTGCAGCCTCATGGCAAGGGGAGAGACGTGTTTAGCTTTTGCCCTAGTGAAACTCTCAACCCAAAAGAAGCATCCTGAGCTTTACTTGTACTAGTGATGTCCCCAAATGAGCAGTGTGGGCTTCAGGCTTTGCAGTGGTGTGTTCCCACCCTGTGTAGCTTGACTTGGAGGGTGGCAGTGTCTCTCCTCAAGGAAGCTTGGTAACACATGGTGCCTTATGCTGTCTCACCTCCTGCCCTGGCTGCCTCTCCTCTCCTCCATGCCTAGGGCAGAGCAGGGATGTGTTGGCCCTGTCCCTTCTGCAGGGTGAGACATGACTGTGGGACTTTGCAGCAGTTTTGGGTGGTCTTTCTGGCCTCCATCTAAATGCAAACTCACAAGGCTCATTTGATGCTCTGCTCCAGGATACCACCTCCTCTTCCAACCCAGCTGTGGCAGGAGCCAGGTACCAGGACCCAGGGCACCAGGGCAGAGACAGGGTGGCAGTGTATTTTGTAGCTGTGCTGTTTGGAATGTCTCCTGGAAGTGCTGTTTGACTTGCAGGCTCTCCTCTCTCCCATGGGAAGGGCTTTGAGGAGGCAGTGGATTCACATCTCTGACCTGCCACCTCAGTGTTGCAGCAGACCCTTGGCACAGGAGCACAGTCTCTCCTCACCCCAGCAGCACCCACTTGGGTTGGATTTTGAGGCCAGGGCAGGCTTTGTAGAGCAGAAGCACTGCTGGAGGAGGTGCTGGCAGGGATGTAGGCTTGTCTCCATGTGTTCCTGGGGTTGGACACTGCTCTGAACATCAGGGCTGGATGGACAGGGTAGGTTCTGCCAGCTTAGAGGTGACAAGGGCACAAGGGGAACCGTTGGAAGGAATAACCAGGCAGCTCATAGTGATCAGAGCAAGATGCCTATGCAGAGAGCAGGGAAACCTTCCAGGCCAGTGCAGGAAGGACTTCTTCCCTTTGGATCAGAGCCTTGATGGGCCTTCCTGTGCCATCCAGGTTGGTGCATGGCTTTGCCCTAAGTGGTTGTCACTGGCTCAGTGTCCCCCTGCTCTGGCTGGGTATGCACCAGCCACCTCTTCCCTGTGGTCTGAGGGACACCAGGGAATGCTCCCCAAGCCCTGCAGCAACATGTGTGATGCTCAGTGCCTTCCGCAAAAGCCTCCTCCATCCCTCTCTGCTTCCCCAGAAGCCCAAGCAGATGTGCAGGAGGGGATCACCACAGCTTTAGCACCCCAGTGTGGGCTTTGCTTCCCTCTGAGCCCCAGCTGTGAGCAGGGCCAGCCAGGATGGTGGGATTGAACTGGCTCTTCTTTCCCTTCTAAAGGCCTGTGAGGGCCTGTGACTAAAGGGGTCAGCCCTGAATCTGCATCTCTTAAGGAAACACGATACATATGGTCAGGTTTACATTCACAGTGTTAAGTTCTTTTGATAAAGCAGAATAAAATTATTTTGTTACCATTTTTTGGCTGGGTTTATGTGCCTTAGGGCTGGCGTCACTGTAGGCACAGGGAGAGAGGTGCCCTGCAGTGACATTGCGTCTTGTGGGTGTCCTCAGCTGCAGTAACTGGGAGCCCCATGAGCAGCCTGTGCTCAAAGTAAGCCACAGCCAGGATGGTGCTGAGCATGGGGGGACTCACTGCAGCATCCTGCAGCTCCTGTGGCAGCCTCACTCCTTGTGGCTAGCAGATGCTGCTGTTTGGCTCCCGTGGCTCTGGCACAGAGCTCAGCTCCAACCCTTCTTCCCCCTTCCCTGAGCCCCACCCTCCTGTCCCCCCTGCCCAGAGACACCCCATGACACCACTACCTTCAATCTTTATTGATATAAAAGTCTTCAACCTAAATTATATCAAAAAGGGGAGGCCTGGTTTCACAGCAGGTGGCTCAAAGTGGTCACATAAGGGTCATAAATTAATGGCTGCAGTAGAAAGCCTCCCAGGGAATTCCCTTTCAGAACAGTAACCCAAGGGATAACTCAGAGATAAAAGCTCGTGGGGAAGCCAAGTTTGGCTTGGACCTGCCAAAGCCTCTGATGACATCCCGTTGTGTGGTGTCCCCAGCTGGGGGTGGTGTTCCCTGGCACAGTCCCCAGTGATTCCAGGAGCTCCTCGCTGCAGGGAGGCGGCAGGAGGAGCAGGACACATTCAGGACGTCGGAGAGAAGACAGCAGTTCCTAGGGCACAGGAGAACCTGGAGCAACATAGGGCATTGTCCCCACTCCTGGTTTCCTTGGGAAGCCCCAGCTGACAACTCCCTGGGACAGCCACGAGGCTGCAGAGTCCATTAAGGCACAACTGGAGTATCTGTAAACACTGGTGTCCCCCGGGGAAGGTCCCACCAGCAATTCAAGTAAGGGTGGAAGTGAGATGGTGGCTCCCCAGCTGTGCCATGCACCCAGCTGTGCCACTCCTCAGCCAGGTGTGGTGTCGGATGGAGCCTCCTTGGTCACCTCCTGGCTGGGAGTGCATGGAGCCTCCTTGGTCACCTCCTGGCTGGGGGTGGCTTCAGGGCCACCTTTGGGGGGACACCCCGCTGAAAGGCTGAGGTCGGTGTCGGTGGCAGAGATGGTCCTGATGGCCCCTGGCCATGGCATGGCACCTTGTTCTTCAGTGCTG
>NW_008679977.1:604-13647 GCF_000695815.1 Acanthisitta chloris | reverse complement strand
ACCAGTTCCCCATGGAATGTCCCTATTCCCCATGGAAACTTCTGTCCACCCTAACCCCGAGTGGGTCTGGGACCGGAGTCCTCTTGCAGACCCTCATGCTCCATGGAAACATCTCAAGCCCCCTCACAAACCACCCATAGCCCCGGGGTGCCTCCCCCCTGGAACGGCCTGGGGCCTGGTGGGGGACGCAGCTGGAACTTTTCCAGCCGGTCTCGCCTGGTGCTTGGGTTTTATTTTCACATGTTTCCGTGTGAGTGCTCTCGCTGAGCACAGGGAACAGCCAGACTGACCCCTGAAACCTGACGTCCTCGGAATGCCACTGCCTTCCAGCAGGGAATGAGCACGTTCTCTGCCAGATGTTTGTTTATTTTCCTTAATAAACACTTAGCAGGGCCCGAGCACATGTCAGGGAGGCTAATTCGGGGTTCTGTGGGCACCGGCGCCAGCTCTGTGTCACAAACACTGGGACAGCGAATCCAGGGGTGGCTCCTGGGAGGGATTTGCTGGCAGTCTGCAGCCTTGTAATGTGGCCTGTGAGTCACCTTCCTCCCCTGGCTCACCTGAGAGGGGCCAGGAGGAGCTCTGCCCTGCCCAGGCTGGGAGCTGTGTCGCGTCGCTGCTCGTCAGGGCTTAATTAGGCGGCAGCTTCGTTAGGGCTGTGTCAGGCACTGCCGTGTTTACTCTGCAGAGCTCTGTGCCCTCGGTCAGCAGAGCTCAGGGCCGGGTGCCTCGGGCTCCCAGGCTGGTGCCTTTGTGTCTGAGCCAAGGAAAATTGAGGGGGAGGAAAGAAGAAAATCCAACTTTGGTGCTCCTGGGGCAATTTCTGGTCTTTCAGTTGTTTCCAGCCCTCAAGCACCTGCTTGAAGCCTGTTTTGTCCTGACTGCTGTGGTGATGTGTAGCCATGAGGGACTAGTTTTATTTGGAAAGTAGATGAACATTGATTGACAAGTGCTCACTAACATGATAAATGGCATTAATAAGATGTTTCATGGGATCAGCCTATGATTTCCTTCCACGGTGCTGTGTTGGGTCAGGGCTGAGCTGCCCTTGCTGACCACATTGTTTGCGTGTGGCTCGCTGGGGCAGGGAGCTCACGGATCAATTGTGGCACCGAAGCCCTGTGAGCACAGGATGCTCCTAGAAACCGCTCGGCTCGGGACAACAGTGCCCAGTGCTGGCTCATGGGAAAGGCAAAGGGTTTGTCATTCCAGGGCTGCTGCTGGCTGCAGCTCAGGGCCCAGGCAAAGCCTCAGTCTCCTGGTGAAATCCCTTCCCTGAGTGTCCTGTAACTCCAGGTTGGAGCATCTGCTGTAGCTTGAGCATTCATTTAGAGCCACAGACTGCTTTGGGTTGGAAGGGCCTTAAAGCTCATCCTGTTGCACCCCCTGCCATGGGCAGGGACAAATTTCCACTAGCCCAGGTTGTTCCAAGCCCCATCCAATGTTTCCAGGGATGGAACAGCCACAGCTTCTCTGTGCCTGTTCCTCAACACCCTCACAGGGAGGAATTTTGTCCGTATTTCCCTCTTAAGTGTGTGTAGCAGATTCCTGAATCGATCTCCTTGAATAATCCTCATTAGTTTTGAATCTTCTCTGGAGCAAATTCCCTTTTCGTATGTATTCTCTTTTGTTGCTTCCAGTGCACCTTTGGAGGTTAAAGAGCAAATTCGATGGAGAAGCTCATTTACATGCTCTGTTTGCTTCCTTTATTTTCCCATTCCATCTGGTGAGGAGGAAGAAATCAATGTTTTCCTGGCAGCCCTTCTGGGTTCTGTGGAGTCAGGAATTCTGCGGCTCCAGCAATGGGCAAAACCATATTGCTGTGCAGTGCTGATAATTCTCTTTGGTGGCCCAAATGTGGTTTGAGTGTCACTGAGTGGTGGTTGAGGGCGTGTGGATGATAGGATTGTGGTTTGGGATGCCCTGAGTGAGCACTTTCCACACAGAGCTTGGCGTTCTGGGAAGGGATGAGGCTCTGTGAGCAATGTCCTTCCTGGTGCGCAGCAGTCACGAGCTGGGAGAGGTGAGTGGAAATCCCCAGTGCCTGCAAGGCTTGGGTTGGCTCTCTCTCTGTTGATTAGGGGTTCCTTGGCTTAAGAGGTATTAAGATAACAACTGGAAAGGAGCTGGAATGAAAGGTATGAGGGCGTGGGACTAGTGTGGAGCTCTCGGACTGTGTCACGCTCTGAGGCTGCTGCTCTCGCACCCACTTCAAAGCCTTGGCCTCTGCCAACGTCAGGAGGAGAGATGAAAGGGCAGAGGAGAGTGGCTGAGCTGAAATACAGGAATTCCATGTTGTGTTTCTGTTTTCTCTCCTTTATTTAACCCTTCCTGATCTGTGTTTTAAACCAAATCTCACCAATAACTTTGTGGTTACGATAAGGAGTGTTTTTCTTGGCACTTGGGGCTCTGTGACGTCATCAGAAGATTAAAGGCTTTTCTTTTCCTGCTCTGTAGGCTGATTTGATTTTTAAACATAAGCACCTCTGTGTTCTCAGTTACCCATGCCTTGGGTACTGCTTAGTGAAAATCTCCTTGTTACTGCAGGTGGTACAAACTTCGCTCCAAACCGGGGAGGAAGGAAAAGGAGAGAGGAGAGATCGAGGTGGATGTCCAGTTTATGAGGAGCAACATGACAGCCAGTATGTTTGATCTGTCCATGAAGGACAAATCTCGCTCTCCCTTTGGGAAGCTCAAAGACAAGCTCAAGGGCAAGAGGAGCAGTGGCCTGTCAGACACGGCATCAGCGATCGTTCCCAGCACAAGCCACTCCCCGCTTGACAGCGAGGATGAGTTTGTTGAGGAGGAGAAGAAGAAATCCAAGTTCAAGACGCTGTTCTCCAAACCTGGGCTGCAGAAGACCTCCCTGTCCCAGTCCATGTCAGTCTTGCCGACACAGCAATCTGTCACCCAGAAGGTGAAGCTGAGGCCTAGTGACTTCAAGCTGCAGCTTGATGAGGACGAGTCCGACACCTCCCCGAGCTCAGGACGTGAGTATTGGCACTCACTGCCCTGGGGAGCACAAAGCTTTTCTCCAAACAGTTGTTCATACTTCTCACAGCACTGGTTAAACTCTTCTTTCTGAACAATCCATATAAAGTCCCTCCTGGCACTGAGGTTGTCAGTAGTGAGTGTCAGAGGTTGTTCTTGCATCTTGAATTTCTCCCTGTTTCTTTTTTTTCAGGAGCCTTTGGAAATGCCCTGGAAGAGAAGCGAGGTCCTTCTCCTCTGTTTAAATCCCGTAAGACAGCAGTTCTGGACAGCAGGCAGCTAACCCAAGGAACCACTAACCACACCAAGAAGGAAGGGCTCTCTTTGTTTAGTGGCCTTAAATCCAAAAGCGATCCCGTGTCCAAGTCCAGTCTGTGTATCAATGGCAGCCACGTTTATATGGAAGAGACAAAGGACACCACTCCAACGTCCTCCCCCTCACCTCACAACTTCAGAAGGAAGCAGCTCTTTGCCTCAGAGGAGAACCTGTCCTCCAGGGCCACTAAAGCACCTGAAGAGACAGGAAGAACCTCTCCCAGTCAGGCTTTCTCTGGGTCAGCATCCTTGGAGACCTTCAAATCCATGACTTTGCCATCATACAAGCTGCTGAGCAGTGAGGAACACCTGGACATGAGTGTTCCACCAACCAGTGAGGCTGTTAGGGACACCAAAAAACCAGAGAACAGAAAGTCTACCTTGCTCTCCCTGGTTGCTGGGAAGAAGGAAACAACAAAGGCCAGTGATGCTGAGAATATTCCTGACAGGACCCTGCAGAGTGAGGAGAACAAGATTCCAGAAGAGAAGAGTGAAGAGAAGGCCAAAAGCCTTGAACTCCCAGCAGAGCTGGGCAGAGGGAGCCCATCAGGAGATGCTCAGCCCACAGATGACACCTTCAACAACAAGCAGCCACTCGACCCTTGCGAGGAGGAACGGAAACCTGAGAAAGCTGCTGCTGCAGCCAAGACCAAAGCTGTGAAGCCCAGGTCAGTGCTGGCTGCTGGCAGGGTTTGGGACAGGCAGTGCTGGTGGCAGCTGTGGCTGTGTCCCACCACACCTGGGCTCAGGTGCTGCTCTCAGGGTACCTGTGGGCTTTAAGCTGGTGTTGGGCACTTTAATAGCAGATAATGACTCCGAGTTCATTCTCAGTATGAAAAAAAGATGGATGTAGGGATGTTCCTTGTAAGCGATACTGAAATAGTGGTTCTCTGAGTGCAGACTCCTGTGCAGGTACTGTAGGGCTGAGTTTTCTCGCTGGATCTCTTGCAAAAACTAACTCTGTCTGAGCTGTGTGACCGGAACCTTCCCAGGGTTTGGAATGCCCCTTCTAACATCTCTGCTTTCCTCTTCTCCATGTGGCTGTGGTCTGCCAGAGGTTAATCTTGGAGCCCTTCTGCTTTTGGCGTTGTTCGCAGCAGCACGAGGGGATTTTGTGTGGGTTTGTACACAGGGCTTTTTTGGAAATTCTGCTCCTTCAGCCTTCACACACATAGACATATAAAAACTGTGTGTGCCTGTGGTTTTATATGTGTATATACATGTGCCCTCCTAACAAGGCTGTGTTTTGTGTGTGTCCCTAACTCCTCATTTTCAGTGCTGTTCATATTCAAGTTTCTTGCCTATGAAGTGGTTTACATACTAACAAACCTGCTTGGAGTGCAAAGCTGAGATGGTGCTTAAAGCAGCAAAACCAAACTCTGCAGCAGAAGAGTTCTGACATAAATGACATAAAATCCTTTGTGAAGACGCAGTAAAGGATATAAAGCCTCTCAGACAGGCTCTGAGGTCTCTTGCAAGTGTAATTCACCTCTAGTGGCAGGAGTTGATGGAGGCTGGTGCTAAAGCTTGTCTGTTCCTGCCTCGTGTTGCATCCGCAAGTGACATGCGAGTTTTTTGTCCCTTTTTGCAGACTGGGCCTGTCTCCAGAGGAGGAACCCAAAGCCACGCTTCCTACTCTTGCACCTGACCCCCTCCCTGCTTTTCCTTCTGTACACTGTATCAGCAGTGAAAACAATCCCTTTGTTTCTAAAACGGGGCAGAAAGTCCAAGTGTCAGATTCTGAAAATATCCCTGGTTCTCCTGCCTGTCTCACTTCTCCCGCTCATGCTGCAGAGCTTTGGAATGGCAAGAACCCCTTTACTCCCAAATGGGACAGGGCATCCACAGCCCTGGATCCTGATGACATCACCCTTTTCCCTTCATCCCATCATCCTGCAGCATCTGTTCCCAAAGCTCCTCTTTCTGGGCAGGTCTCTGCTAGGGGTAATAATCCTTTTGCTGCTGACTGGAGTCAGGGTCCTGGGAACTCTGACACAGGTGCTTCCCGGGGTCTGTCTCACTCTTCCACACCTTCTGTCTCCTCTGATTGTCACTTCAATGACAACAATCCCTTTGTGTCCAAGCCTGGGGTGCAGGCAGGTGCTCCAGGCTCCCAAGCTATCGCTGGTTCTTCCTCTTCCTGCCTTCCTCCTGATGAGGACTGTTCCTCAGCAGGACACCCTGCCTGTGATGCTTCAGGGAGCTCTTCGGATGTGGCTTTAACTAGTGATGTCACAGCTGTGCCAGACCCTCTGGGCACCCTGTCTGACCCCTCTGGGCTGGCTCCAAAGAAGCAGAGGGATTCACCCCAGCTTCAGCCTGAGGATTCTTTGGAAAGCAGCAAGCTAGATGATGGGAAATCTGTGTCCTTTGTCCCTGGAGGCTCACAGGGTGATACATCAGGTGATGTGGGTTTGGGTGGGCAGGAAGGGGCAAAGCAGCACTCTGATTCCAGTGGAAGGTTATGTATGGGATCAGGGGCAGCAGGAGAGCAAGCAGGGAAGTGGCACCCATCAGCAGAGCTGTCTAGTGACAGCACAGGTCCTGTCCAAGACAACAAGCCCACTGTGGAGGTCACTGGTGTAAACACTGAGCCCTGCACAACTGGTGGCAAAGGTTCTGCATCTCTCTCCAAGTCTACTAGCAGCCTCGTGCCAGACATGGAGTCTGAACAGCTGCTGTGCCCTGAGAGTGAGCACAGGGGGGAGCGGGAGGTGTGTGGTGCAGAGCGATGGGCAGGACGTGCTCCCGTGTTACAGCCCCAGGCAACTCCCCCTGCTAAAAATGACTCATTTTCTCAAGTCAGACCCACCCAGGGAGCCTGCACACCATCCCCTCGGGAGGCAGATGTGGGGAGGGCTGGCGGTGAGGTCCCTGTCCCACCAAAGCCAGCCCCACGGAAGCGCCCAGCAGTTTCTCAGGCTGAGTTAAAGGGTGATGTTCCTTCTGCAGGGGATGGTGTATCCGCTCCTGGGCTCCTGTTACCTGATGATAAAGCCTCAGCTGCTCGTGGGTGCCTCCCCCAAAGTGGCTCTTTAGAGACTGTCACCCCTCCAGCGATGCTGGGAGATGACAGCAGTGACAGGCCTTTAATGCATGAAGGTGACGACAATTTCTCTGTCACAAATCTCAAGTGTGCCATTCCCATTCCTGGAGACCGTGGCCCAAAACTGGCCAGTTTGCCAGTGATCCCAGAGGGAGGCTCCGATGATGAGCTGCTGGGAGACTGTCAGGAGAGCCATGGGGTCGCTGCAGGTGATGAAGGTGTTTCAGGGGCTGGAGAGCAGCCCCCAGGTTCAGCATCTGTGCATGGAGAACCCAGAGAGCTCTCTGATAGCTTGGCTGTGACCCCAGCAGCTCCAGAAGGAGGAGGTGTCCCTGGTGCCTGCAAGCCAGGCAGATCCCCAGTGCTGCCTGCTGGAGTGAGTGCTCCCAGGGTCAGTATCCAGGCAGCTGACTCAGCCTTAAGTGTGACGTCTCATTCCAGGGAGTGTAATAGCCACTTTGAGAAGCAAGAGCTGGAAACAAGTTCAGGTGTTGAGGAGAGTGCAGAGTGTGACTTCTCTGGGCCTTCTGTTTCCTCTTCCTCCCTGTCAAGTCCTTGTCAGCCCTACTTTTCCTCTCGTTCCCTTGTCTCTGACACCCCAAGTCATAGAGCAGAGTCTCCGAAAAAGCCAAGAGCCGAGGGCTTCGCAGATAAAGCAGGAAATTCGGGCAAGAAGAAGCTTCTCCAGGCATGGGTTTCACCCTCTGAAACGTTCCCTAACCAAACCCTGTGGGGAGGTGAAACCGTGTCTCCCAAGCACAGGTGAGACCGTGTGGGAATCACAGCAGGTACCTCTGTGCAGGTGTGAGCTTGGCTTTTGCTTCCTAGGGTGCAGGTCTGTCTCTGCAGCTGTTGGATCTGCTGCTCTCTGCAGTGACATGGCATTGGACAGCCCTGACTCCCTCTGGGGACTGGATCTGTCAGGGCCTGGGTGCTGTCACCCAGTGTGGGGCCATTGGTGGCTCCAGAAGGATCTGTGCAGCTCCTGAGGGGGCCGAGAGTGCTGAGGCTGCTCTTCACACCTCCGAGGGACAGAGTGCAGCAGCTGACATAGGCTCGTTTCGTCCGGCTGGGGAAACAGACTGGAGCTGATCTGTTGTTGACATGGGAGAAGGGTCACCCTGATAAACCAGGATGCTTCATTTCCTGGCTGGACTGGGCTCCTCAGTGGTCACAGCAGGTGGTGTAGTTCAGGGCTGTCCCTCGAAGGGTCTTGTGGCTGCTCCTGGAGCTCTCTGCAGCTCCTGCTGTGCAGGGAGTGGTGCCACTGACCTGCCAGCCCTCAGGACCCTTCCTACAGAGCTCTGGGGTCTAGGATGCTTCTGGTCCAATGTTTGCCGAGATAAAAGTGAAATTTGCTTCCTGTGTTAAAATTGTAAATCCTGCTCAGGCAAATAATGACAGTGTTCTTGGCAGCTCAGGCCTCAGCTCAGACTAGAAAAGGCCCTAACATGCTTGTCCCAGGACAGTGGAAGTATTTGATACGCTGCAAGAACCACAAATACATTCTGTTTAGGGAAGTCAGGCTGGAATCCCAGTGCCTGAGACCAGAGTAGCTGCCCTGTGTCCTGCCTCCTCCTGCCCTGGCTTTTCTTCCATGACATACCACTTGGGATGTGTTTTCCTTGCTGTGCTTTATTGCAAGTCAATAGAGATGGTAGAGAACTGGAGATACTTATAAAAACCCTGTAGCTTAGAAATGCCTTGTCTTCCCAAAGCTGAATCTCTCCTCCCTGTGGATACAGAAGGGAGGGAATGTCCCCAATTTCTTGCTGTGTGTTTAGTCAGATCTGTGTTGTGCTGATGTTACATGTCCTGCTAAACAACATAAACTGTTTTTTCCTGTTGCAGACTCCATCCTGTGAAACCAATGAATGCCACAGCAAACAAGCCTCAAAGTAAAACCCTGAATGTCATCAGCACCATGAGCGAAAAGATGCTGGAGATGAGTGTGAAGGTAGGGAGGGAAGTGGCACTTCGACTGCTTAAGCTTTGGTTTAATTGAACAGAGTTTGTGTATTCAAGGTATCTGGCCTGATCTAAAATAGAGTTGGTGCCTTGTGTGTTGTGGAGGAGGTTCTCAAGCAGAGCCACTTCCTCAGAGCATAGCCCTGCAGCTGGCATCATCACTGGTACTGAAAGCAGCTTTTTGCACAATCTTGGCCTCAAAAGAGACCTCCAGGTTTGTGGCACAGCTCACATGTTGACCTGGGAGCACCCCTGGGTCAGCAGGGCAAACATTGGGTCCTGTTATTGTCTTTGAAGGCTCTTTGGGGAAAATGAGAAGTTAGAACTGAAATAACAGGAGTGCCTCCATCTGGTATGAGGGGAGAGGATGGGAGTGAAGTGATTCAAACTGTCGTGAGTTGAGAACTTGTAATGAGTCCTGTGGTGCTCTGGTTCCACGTGACTTGTGCATGGAGCAGCCACAGTAGCCTGTGGTGCTGTCTCTGGGCAGGTGTTCTGGGAGCAGAGGCTGCCCTGGAGCTGTCAAGTTGCTTAAGGGTTAAATCAGAGACACAGGAGGAAACACCAAAGGCCTGGTTGGGTGTTTCTTGCTGTTTAACCTGAGTTTGGCTTTCCCAGTCTCTGGTTTGTTTGAGCAACAGCTGTCTCAGTGCTGCCCTGTAAGTGATGGTGGTTGATGGTTCATGGCTGTAACTTCTGTGCATCCTCACGAAGCACAACATTCCTCATTCCTCCAGCACAAACTGCATCAGAGCTGAGCTGGAGAACTGACATTATGCACAGATTTGGTGCTTTGTACAAGGTGTGGAGCACAGAGCAGCTGTGGCTCTGCAAATGCCATATGTGAAGTTCCTTGTTGGTGCTTTCCACCCCCAGGCCAGAGCCAGGTGTGCTCTGAGGCTGCTGAGGAATGCCTGTGTGTCTCTACTGACCCTGCCTCTCTGCCCTCCCCCAGAAATATGATCCTTCAGAGCCTGCCTATGCATATGCTCAGCTGACACACGATGAGCTGATCCAGCTGGTGCTGAAGCAGAAGGATATGATTACCAGGAAGGATCTGCAGGTGCGAGAGCTCGAGGACTACATTGACAACTTGCTCGTCAGGGTCATGGAAGAAACCCCAAACATCCTCCGTGTCTCCATGTCTGGGAACAAGAAAGCTGGGAAGATGTGAAAGGTTTGGGGACGCTGGTGAGCAAGGATGGAATTCCCATGGAGAAGTGAGGAGCTGGTGTGGAGCAGGTGGTGCTAGTTGTGTCATCCATGGAAAATGACCTTTTTCCTGTTTCTGCCTTGAGCAACTCTTGGATCGATTAGTAATTCCATTAGGTCTCATAATGGAGTTGCCTTATCATATTTATTTCTGTTTTTTCCCATTCTCTGGGAAGACCAGGCATTAACCCAAAGACTGGTTGTGATGGAAAGGAGGAGGGTTTTTGACATGCTTTGCTTCCCAGCAAGGCACTGATGATCCTTTAGGAAGAGTTTTTAATGGTTTTGTTTTGTAGCAGCTTTGATAGATCAGTTACTCTTCTTTCCGTATCTGAAGTTGTAGTGCAATATAAATCCTGGTACAGTAGAGCTTGAGGATTTGATTGTTTTTAAAATGCTAATTAATAGCTACACTGGAGAAGTCCAGAGATGATGTGCTTCAGACCTGGGCCGTGCTTCCAAAGGAATTAATGCCCTGAAAGGTGAATGTAAGTTAAGAGATTGGAAAGGGAGGAACAAATCTGAGCTCATCTCATCAAGGGGATGTTGGTCCAAAGAGTTCTGCAAGGTTCTCTTACAGGTTTTCTGGTGCAGGGAGCGTTGAGGTTGGTGGTATGTTGCTACCATAGGAATGATAGCAACGGATTTGGGCCAAAGGTACATTTTAAATCTGAAGCTGTTCTCTTTTGTCTTACAATTCCTGGTTTGAAGGTCAATCAAAGGAGGCAGAGGCACTCCTGGCTCTGCTCCATGCTCCAAAACAGATGTGGATTCACACATCTCCCCGTGGGAGTTCTGTGACCATTTCCCTCTTAGACTGCAGTTTATCAGACACCAATACCTTGTACGTTGGAGCTGGGGCTCACCTTGGAATGACCTTCAGAGGTGATCAGGCTCACAGTGCTTTGTGTGTGCATTCCCTGTACAGCCCAGGAGGGGCCAAACCTCCCTCGGGGTGGGAGAGCCTGCAGAGCTCGTCTCTGCTGTGGTTCTTTGGGACTTGCTGCTCAGGATGGGAGGGGAAAGTCTTGTGTAGCTGAGAGATGCTGGTTTTGCTGGACAGTCACTACCTCTGTCTGCTTCCAGTGGGGATGGGGATGTTCTCTCCATCCTTTCAGACAGCAGCTACCACAACTTCCTCCTCTGAAAACTGAATGTGGCCTTTTTTTGGCAAGCTCTTGTCGAAGATCAAAAAAAATCACATGCCTCTTTGCACATTTGGGATTTACCAGGGTTGGGAGAGTCCATGAAAGGCTTAGAAGGTAGTTGGCATACCAACAGAGGGAGCAAAGGACCAAAGCTTTATGAGGACCAAAGCTTAAAGCTTTCCAGCCTTAATTCTGTGGCAATAAACACTCCTACCTTCTGCAGGTGTTGGGTTGTTGGGTCACTCCTGGCCTAGGGGTGAGTTTCTTACTCGATTTTTCCTACAACAAAGCACTTTATTGAGGACCTGGACCAGCTGGACCAACTCTCACCCAGGGAGCAATCTGCTCACAATAGTCACAAACCACTGGAAGCTGCTGGAGATCTCAAATACTGTATTTTTGTAGCAAAGAGCAGTTTAATATACTTCCCTGGAGATGTAAACGTGTATTAGAGGACTCAAAACATGCTGTTGATGACATTTTTACCACTGTAAACTGACCTGCTACCAAAGTCTGGAGCTCTTGTGACAGAGCTGTCCCTCATGGGGAGCCTGACTCTAACAGGCCTGAAGAGTTAAGAGTTTTTCAAGACTTCAGGAACTTTTATCTCATTTTACTGCTGTTTCAGCAATGTCTGCAGTGAGGCAGTTCTCTCTCTTCTCCTGTACCCTCTGCTATGGATAAAGGTCTGAAACGTGGCCTTAGTGGTGGTGGTTTAATTCTGAGTGGTGCTGGTTGGCCTTGCTGAAACTGCTGCTGCTTCTCGAGTGAGGAAGATGAAGGATTGATTAGTTTCCTCCTTGTGCCTTGGTGGATCTTTGCAAAGAAGATCCTTTACCTCATTGATAAACTTGTATTTTAGAGTTTATTCTGTAGCATTCTGCTGTTGTGGGTCAGAGAGAAGAACCTGTGGTGCCTTGTAGGGGTGAGAAACCCAAAACTGGTGTGACTGGTTGCTGTGACTGGACACAAGCAAGTGGGACTGGGCTCCTGCTCCCTGCTGCCCTTGTTCTAGAATCATCTGGGTGTGACAGGCAGTGGCTGTTGGCAGCACCTCGGGTGTGTGATGCTTCTGGGGTGTGGATGTCGTGGAGTTGGGGTCCTGTGCCTTCCCCTGGGGAAGAATGTGTACCCGGGAGTTATCTGCACAGAGCCAAAGCAATAGCATGTGCTCTTAGCAGAGGTGAAGCCTTAAAACGTTTAGTATCCTCCCCTGCAGCCTTTTTGTGCTGGTTACAGCTGTGTGGGCTGAGGTGGGCCCTGAGCTGTGCCTGGCCTTGCCCTGGGGCTGTTGCTGCAGGTGTGGAGCCTCTTCCCAGAGCAGAACCAGCACTGCTCTGGGGTCACAGCCCTGAGAGCATCCCACAACCCTGGTACCTCATTTGTGTTGGCAATGCTCATTAAAGCCTTCCCTGGGTATGAGGGCAGTGGCATTTATGTCCTCTAAGGGCCTTAAGAATCAAAGATACTGTTTTATTATTGAAGGATCTGAATGTATTTCCCTTGTGTGTACTCTCTGCTTTTAGCTGTTTTATTACAACTTTTGGTTTTGTGGAACACTAAAATAAAAATACCTTAAACCCAGAGCTCTGATCATTCTGTCAGTGTCCTGGTCACTCTGTCAGTGTCCTGATCACTCTGTTCTAGAAGGGCAGTTTAGCAGGACCTTATCCCCCTCCTCGTGACCTGCCCTGCTCTGCTCATCCTCCAGGTATTTCGGAGCTGGTTTCATACCTGCAGTGATCCGTGCAGGAAGTTCCCGGTAAACATCTCTCAGGGTGGGGAAACCTGATGGACAGGCTTGTCTGCATCCCGAGAGCTGCTGCAGAGCAACGACAATGGAGGTGTGAAAAGCTCTCTGCCTTGGAGCCCCTGGAACTGTCCTATGTGGATCCCCCACGGCAACAACTCCTCAAATTGCAGCAGCGATGAAAGGAGGAGGAAATCAGCCTCCGGGGGCCACTTGGCCTCAATCCTGTCTGCCTGCAGGATCCCTGAGGGCTGGAGATGGGCCTGGGGCAGCACCCTGTGCCCTGCAACGGCTTTGTGCTCAGCCCTAAGGAGCACAGAGGGATGAGCAGTGGCTGATGAGCCTCCCACGGGGGAGGTTTGGGTGGTTCCTTCATCACTGTACACAACTCTTCCCCGACCGGCAGTGCAGGGACAGGCACTGAACTCTTCTCTCTGGCAACCAGTGACAGGACGTGAGGGAAGGGCCTGAAATTGTGTCAGGGAAGGGTTAAGTTGGATATTAGAAAAAAATTCAGAGGGTGTTTGGGCACTGGAACAGGATTAGGTTGGATCTTAGGAGAATGTTCTTCCCCCAGAAGGTGTTTGGGCACTGGAACAGGGTTAGGTTGGAT